>NC_090943.1:72020962-72323212 GCF_040807025.1 Struthio camelus
ACCTAACTATACACACTAATGAACAAGTGGATGTAGAATGTACTCCATCACCATTGCTGAAGGAAAAAACTCTTTGTTATATTCCACACAAAAATGGTTTGTTTCCACCATTTGTACCAGCTGAACTACAGAGCAGAACCTGAAATGAATGAAGATGTCTAGCACTACAACACTCTCTGCCTTCTTGCTTCTCAACATTATACAAAAGAGACATTTTATTTTTCCAGGAACATTGTTTCTTCCAACCAATACTCAGATTTACTGCATATAATTAAATTACATTCAAACACATACATATAATCCAAAAAAATTTTTCTGTGGTCTTTAATTCTATAGAAGTCAGTTTAACTAACTGCTGTGCTCCATAAAAAGTAATATATTGAAATAGTAAGTGTGCCAGTCAGTGAAATGCTTTAGGGAGAACAAAATATAGGTACTTTGTTTCATCGGAGAACTGCCATAATCATATGACAGTTATACTATAAGTTATGGGTAGGGAGACAGGACAGTGCATTAGATTAATACTTTGCCTTTTTAATCTATTAATCTACCACCTTTGGGACATGATTTTAAATCCACTCCAGAGCAAAGTGACTGAAAATCATTCCATCCTGACAGCTTTAAAAGATCACAAGTGAAATGTGTTAAGAAGGTCTCAACCCACTTGATACTGAACAGGAGCAGTCATCTCAGAAGATACCCAAAATTGGTACTCTTTCAGCATTCTCACCAAAATAGATAGCTTTATTACAGCAAGGAATATTTCTTAATAGACAGATGTTAAAATGATTGAAATATGTGCTAAGAAGTCCAGTATGAGTGCCCTGTAGGTACACTGACAATGAATATTGCACGTCAGCTAGTTATACACTAAAAGTTGGGAAAACATTTTGCCTACTGGTGCTGATATGAAAGTGGTAGAAAAATACAGTGCAAGAGCAATTCTTTGACTGTTTTTTAACTTTCTAATATGGATAAGAAACTAGCAGAAAGAAGAAAGGAAAACTCTTCTACAGCATTAATGTACTACTTTAACTTATAGCCTTGACTTCCATAGTTGGTGTCTTCTAACTACAAAAAGTTTATTTTAAAAGTCTTTTTCAAAGATGTAAAAAATTCCAGCATGGTTTCTTTTCCATTACAAATAAATGTTAGTAAAGGCAAGTAACAGCTTTAGTACTTTTCATGCTCATATATTTCTAACTAAATAGTTTATTAGTAGACTATTAAGCAGATTAGTTTATCTAACCTTCATTTAATGAGGTCCTCCAGATATCACATTTTGAGTGAAGCAAAAAGGAAAACTGCTGAATGCTAAATGCAGCATAATTGGCTATGGTCAGCTTCGAAACAACCACATTCTCATGATACCATACTGCAGTAGTGTATAATTTTCTCTAGAAATTGTCAATGAATCAATTCAACCTACAGAAAATCCTGTAACTATCTCTAGTTGTAATTTTAAATGTACTTTGTTGCATTTGCTACATTACTCCTATTTAACATAAGTCTGCACACTACTAGTGTGCAGCTGTCTCTAACACTTAAGACTCCAGCTTGCACTTTTCTGCTCTGTTTAGGACTTTTGTTTTTACCATGAACAAGTTTCTTCTACTTGTTCTACTACTTTTTATTCCTGAAAAATTGTGTACAATATAGATTTCCTTTCCTTAATAGATAGACAGAAGAATCATCACAAATAATTCTAACAGGATTTTCTTATAGGATAAGACTAGATCAGAAATAGCGAATTTAAGTAAAACATGCTATTTTTTCATAAAGGATAGGAAACAATCTATTATTAAAATCAACTAGCAGTCTAAATTTAAGCTAGTACCCTACATAAGTATGACACATTTGAAACATAACATTTTTTTTCAGTAACCATAGTGAATCTTGTGGGAAAACTATCAAGTTTTCTTCTGGACAAACATTGAGCTGATTCATTTATCTTGCCAGGGCTTATTAGCATTTTTAAATTAGTCATGTGGCATTTCTTTGAAGAATTCAACAAAAGAATGTAGATAAGGGAAGCTACAGATATTTTCCATGAACTTCCAAAAAGATTTTCAATGCAGCTAGGCATTCTCACAATAAAAGGGATTGCTGCATGGATAAATACTGGGCTGGAAGACTGGAAACAGAGAGTAGGAATACTTGATCACTTCTCATGATGAAAGGAGGGTACCAGTGGAAAGATCTACCCTAGGGACATGAACAGCATGGACCCAAGAAGAAGAATAACTAAGTAACAAATTTTATGAGCTCACAAAGTTTTCCAAGGTAGCAAAACAAAGGCAAACTTAAGAACAGCCAAAGGATTTCATGAGATTCAAAGGCTAGGCAATAAAAAAGCAGAAAATATTCAGTTTAGATAAACCTAGACTGATGCATATGGAAAAAAACAGTTGTACATTTCTAGATAAAATGAGCTGACCATTGCTCTTCAGCTATGAGATCTTGGGGCTATGACAGAAAATTCTGTGAAAACATCAACCTAATGCACTGTGGCAACAAAAAAAGGCAAACAAACTGTTAGAAATTATAAGGGAAGGACAAGAGAAAAAAGGGAATATTATTATTTCAGTCAATAAGCAGATGGCTGGCCCACATTTTACTCGGCACAAGCCCTGGTCTCTGCATCTCCAGTAGGAGATAATTGAATTGGAAAAGGTTCAGAGGAGGGCAGCAAGAACAATCAAGAGTATGGATCACGAAGGAAGCACTTTAGTCTCTTCAATTTAGAAAATAAATGACTACAGGGAGGTATGATAAAAATCCATAAAAACATTTGTTGCATGGAAAGGGTGGACAGAGGTGGTCAGTTCACTGTCACTTCCACTGTAATAATTAGGGTGCATTAAATGTTGCTAGCAACAAGAAGGTTCAAAACAAACAAAAGAAGGTGATCTTTTATAAAGCAATGTAGGTACGGTGGGATGCTATACCACAGAATGATGTTAGAGGAAGACACTGAAGTTATTAAATACACACGAATCACGTTTGTCTGAGGAACTCACAGATCATGGGATGCTGGTAGAGCATTTGAGGAAGCAATCTGTAAGCCTGTGCTTTTCTGTCCCTCCTGCTCATCTGCTGTTGGCCAGTCTCAGAGATATCGTGGGACTAGATGGACATGATCTAACCCACTGTTGCATGTTTGTGAATAGTTCAACCTATCAAGATCAAGGACAGTTCTATCATGATTTCAGTCAATCCAGTATGTCTTCTCCAGCTGGAAGAAAGAGTCCTTTGATGAAGAGAGGCTTTTTCAGTTCTCCAGCACAGGAAATAAATCTAGTCTCTGAATACAGAAAAACTGTAAGAGAGAGAATGCCAAAAGTGATTTGTTTGATGTGAGTGATTCTCTAGCATAAAATGGATCCTGAATGAGTTGAAAATCACTTTCATCATAAGAAAATGTGTAAACAGAAAAAAGAAAAGATTTTTTTTTCACAAGAACACAAATAAAGTAAACCCATTCTAGAGTATTTCTCTATTTTCTTTTCTTCAGTTCTGCATTTTTTCTCTTTTCCTTCAAGTTCCTTGGACATAGAGATGAGACTGTATACTGTCTTTTGTTTCCTTTGCTTATCAACAATCCTTCTGATCTTGAGAAAGATTTAAAAAACTAAGGAAGGAAAAAGGTTAAAACAACAAAAAAAGTTTGAAAAGGAATATTTCCATTCTGTTCATTTTTTACATTAATTATGAAAAAAGGAAAATAATGAAAGAGAAAAAAAGTGGATTTTCAGCAGTTCAGTTTTCCAAAGAAACACAAAGAAAATGGAAATTCTAAATGAAGTGAGAACATCTTAATTTCAAATTTGCCATTAAAATGTTCAAATGCAATAAAAGTAATGCTTTCTCATAAAAGTTATTCCCAACTGAAAATTAATTTTTCAGTGAAAAACATTTACATTTACATGTGTTAACATTTAAACAAAAAAAAACCCAAGGAAATCTGATTATTTTGCCATCTCTCTATGCACCTCTTTTTTACCTCTTTTTTGAACTCCGAGATTACTGGATCCTCTACAGTTTGCAAGGATGATATTCATACGCTGTGAATAAACACATTTTGCAAATATCTTAATAAATTGCTAATGACATTTAACTCCATTTTTGTTGCATCATTTATTAAACATGTCAAAACCAAAATGAAGTTCCTTCAGTCATTTAAAACCATTATCACGTACAAACACTAACTAGGGCCTCTTGGACCATGGGGACAGGGGGAAACAATGGAGGAAATAGTTTGAAGCCTGCATTGTTTTTCCAGAATTCTGCTCAAAACATAGGCAAGAAAACTACAAAGGCAACATTTTAACTCATTCTGACCTTTTGCATTGTGGAGTTGCACTTGTCCCTTTGATCATCAGCCCTGTGGAACTCAGACTAAACTAAAACCGCCTGGTTTCCATCCACGTATTTATTTTTTCTGAGGAAGTGAGGAAATAGCATACTTACTCAAAATGAAGAGGATAAATATTGTCTGTGAAACCTAGTATTAACGTTTAAAACCTGAGTGCCTCACATGATCCTCAGTTGCTTTAATGTAATGCTAAATAGTACTAAGTGGAGAGTAAAAAACACATATGAAGCTATAAAAAATGTTCTCCATGGAGAAGGCTATCTGCACATTGCAACTTTCTAAGAGCACTCTATGAAAGGATCATCTACAAAGAGATCATCACTACTGACTGTTTTCATATTTGACATTTTTCAGTGAACAGTTATATTGATGTATTGAATACATGAGTTGTTCTGAGATTGACTGATTGATAGAATAGTCACAGAAAACATTTTTCTCCTTGTTTTTCAAGATTTGTGACAGGTCATCAACACCAAATGGTTCACTAATTGGATCAGTTAATCTTGCTAGATTTTTCCCTATTTCCATCAAAACCAAATTATGTCTTATTTCTTTAATAAATTAATCCTGGCTGCACTTCTCTAATTACAGTGAATTACAGTAAGAACAAAACTTGCCTCAAAGTGGTGTTTATGCAGCATGAATGCATAAGTTATAAGTACGTCAGATTCAAATTGCCATTCAGAATTTATGAAAAATATTTATGAATATTTTTCTTAAGTGGTCAGCTAATATCAGCATGGATGATAGTCATCAGTAAATAACGGACTAATCAGAATAATGAGGATGGAGGAGAAATTTGGGAGTTAGTATGCAGATGGCATTGAACTAAGCAGTTATAAGACTGAGCTGTTATAAAACTGATCTTGCAACAAGTAATTACAAGCCCCTGAGACCAGAGGGGAAGTCTGGAGCAAGGAAGACTTATCTTTGGTGGAAGAGGATCAGGTTAGGGAACACTCAAACAAATTGGACATACAAAAGTCCATGGGCCCTACTGGGATGCACCTATGAGGGCTAAGGAAGGTGGCCTCCCTCCCAGTGTCATTGCTAGGCCACTCTCATTTATCTTTGAAAGGTCATATCAGTTGGGAGAGGTTGCTGAGGGCTCAAGAAGGCAAATGTCATTGCTACCTTTGAGAAGGACAAGAAGGAGAAGCCAGTGAACTACAAGCTGGTCAGCCTCACCTTGATCCCTGCGAAAGTGATGGAGCAACTATTCCTGGGTACTATTTTCAGACACATGAAGGCCAAGAAGGTGATGGGGAATAGTCAGTATGGATTTCTGAAGGTGAAATGATGCTTAACCAACCTGATAGCTTTTTGTGTGAGATGATTGGCTTGGTGAATGAGGAGAGGATGGTGGATATTGCTTACCTTGATTTTAGTAACGTTTTTGACACCATCTACCATAATACCCTCATAGACAAGCCGATGATGTATAGGGTAGGTAATGCATCCTTAGGGCAAAGGAGGCCAACGGTATCCTGGGCTGCATTAAGAGCATTGTCAGCAGGGCAAGGGAGGTGATCCTTTCCCTCTACTCAGCGCTGGTGATGGCACATCTAGAAAGGTGTGTCCAGTTCTGGGCTCCCCAGTACAAGAAAGACATGGATTTACTGCAGGAAAGTCCAGCAAAAGCCCACAAAGACGAGTAAGGGACTGGAGTATCTCTCATATGAGGAGATGTTGAGAAAGCTAGGACTGTTCAGCCTGAAGAAGATAAGACTGGGGGCAGGGGGCAAAGGGGTGATCTTATCAATGGTTATGAATATCCAAAGGGATAAAAAGAAGACAGAGCCAGAATCTCTTTAGTGGTGTCCAGTGGTGACAGGGCAAGAGGAAATGGGCACAAACTGAAACACAGTAAATTCCACTTCAACAAAAGAAAACAATTCTTTACTGCTAGGGTGACTGAACACTGGAACAAGTTGCGCAGAGAGGCTGTGGAGTCTCCATCCTTGGAGATATTAAAAATCCAACTGGATGTGGTCCTGGGCAACAGACTCTAGGTGACCCTGCTTGAGCAGAGGGGCTGGATTGGATGATCTCTAGAGGTCCCTTTCAACCCCAACTACTCTGTGATTCTGCAATGCTTTTAACTTCTTTGACTCTTAAGAAGTAAATTAGTCAGATGGGGAATTTGGGTCTTGAAGGAAGTGTACGATAAGGTGAAACTATTTATGATATTCACTATGACCCAACTATGGTCAGACGCTAAATCCGCAGTTTGCAGTCTTTCTTTGAAAACTACATAGTAAAACTCAACAGTCAATGTGTTTGCTGGGTCTTGGTCGAAGGCTTAGAAACATATCCTCCAGGTAAGTCCAAGTATCCCAGGGAAAAGGTCTTTTATAAAATGGGTACTTAGCTTGTGGTCAGTTTCTTTATCTCTAGGGATGTAGGGTTTTTAAGAGGTTCAGATGTATCTATCTATGCTTCTTTGAAATCAAATAATCTTTGAATGAGTCCGTCCCTGTGTTAGAGTTTGCAAAAATACATAATACTTTCCTCATTTGATATTGCTGTCAGTTTTTAGTGAAATTACCTACACCAAAATGGGATAGCAAATTCCCATGCTAGCTCTCAGGAGCATAAATTAGATCTATTTGTACATCCACAAGTTAGTTATACCAATTTAAACAACACAATTCTATTCAAAAGTATAGGTAAACCCTAATGAACTGCTCCAAGGAACATGCATATTAGAAATTCTCACTTGGAACAGAAAAGTAGTAATGACCAGCAGTAAACTATAATCAAATCTCAAACCACCCTGTAGTAAAGCCTGTGGGAAATGCTAAGCTCTTCAGCATGCCTCAAAGATTCATACGTGCAAGTAAGCCAAGCTGAAATGCAAATCCAATGTCAAAAGCCATAGACAGAGACTGCTTTTTCACCTTGCTCCCTTTAGACTAAGTAGGTCAAACCCAGAGCCTTAAACTACAACCTGTACCATGGATGCAGCAGGATAGCTCATGCAACACTACTCACTGAAACCACCTTTAATCAGAGAGTTAAAGCCCTTTACACAAAGTTTTGCACAAAATCCCATGAAGATCTTATCTCAGTGTTACAAAGCGATAGATTATTGTAACAGGGCCTGTAGCTGAATGATGCAATCACAGTCTTCCCAGAAAGCAAAAAAGACAAAAAGAAATCCATGGAAATCAAATAAGCTTGTTTATTTGATCTGTGGAGGTGTGGGCCTTTTCTACATCACAAAACACACACTAATTTAGTGTGAAATGTATTTATTTTAATCATGCTATTTGCAAACGTTCTGCAGGATATACTATAAAAGTAATGAGGTTATGTTATTACAAGATATCTATTGCTACACTCTGCTATTAAATCATTTCACTACTTTTGTGCAGATTAAAAAGCACTGGGTAGTGGAACACAGTTAAAATATTACAGTTCTCCTGTAGATAAAATACTGTAGAAGGGGTACCATTCAGTAGTTTTTATGCCAGTAGTTCAATTAACCACAGGTATGATGTGCAACAAATCACCAGCAGGAAGTATCACTTGGAACAAAATGAACTATCATTTTATCAATCATTTCTTTTAAAAACACAGAATAGTGTATTAGAGTCAGATTTCATGAATATGTATGGCAACTAAATTGCTGTTTAAAATGTTGTATTTTTCTTTGACCTTAATATTTGATAGGCATGTGCAGTTCAGTTCCTTGTAAAAACAAAATACCAGAAACTAATCCTAGAAGAAAATCTTTGTTGAACTACGATGCAAATGATTACTTGAACTTGTATCTATGAATGATATCCGTTGACCTATACTCAAATGCATTTTAAAGAAAAAATACCAAGAACGAAGACTAAAAGAAAACAAGAAGATTAAGTTGAAAGTCATACATTAACTGGATCCTAACTGTGAAGGATGCTAAGCTTAATAAAGAACATAAAATATTTAGTCCATGAGTGAAATTTTTAGTGTATTTGAGAATAAAAAACAAATTCAAAGGTCAGGAATTGGGAGGTTACTTACATTAGTTTACAAAACTCAGACTATACATAAAATCTAACAGAACCTCAGAGGTTCTTAATACTGACATTTGAAATTGAAATTAATGGTGGCTGATGCTCAGTACATTTTCTCCTTAAAAATACAGATGTAGTTTTCATTCATGCTTTAATGTTATACTTCAAACCTTCTGTCAGTTTATAAGCTTCTTCATAACCAGAAGCTTTGAGGTAAATCTGTGAGTACCTCAGAGACACCAAAAGGTCCTACAAATCCAGGAGTCTGGTTGCATTAGGACGTAATTGATAAGAAACTTATAACATTCAAAGTGCTAAGGTAGGACAAGATAGAATTAAAAGATTCTTCTCAATCTCCACCTACTTTCACATCACTTCTTCCCTCCAGACTCGGCTCCAGTCCTTCGTAAATCTGAGGAAACACTACTCCGAGTCCCTCAGCTGCCTTGCGTCCCACCTCCTTCGAGGTCCTGCTCTGTTTGCTCCATTCTCTCCTCAGCAGTGACCAAATTCTTTGCTGTGCTTGGGACTTCAGCTGGTGAGGCTGTCGCGCTCCCCCTGTCCTGTCCCATCCCATCCCTGAAGCATGGGGGCTGCTTTCTTGGGCCAGTGGCTCCCCAGGGAAGGAGCAGCCTCCAGCTCCAGCTGGTTACTTCTTGGAGAAACATGGCACAGTAACATCAACAAGTGAAGCAAATATCATCTGCCACAGCCAGCCAGTAAAAGAACACTCTTTTGTTAGGTTTTCCAAAAGGTAAGTAATACACATTAGTTAATTTAGCTCTCAGTATTTTGTCTGAAATTGACATCATCCTCCTGCTTTGCCAAAAAGAACGCCACCCCATCAGAACTGTAGCAAACCAGTTCTCAGCTAAAACAAAACACCTGAGTAACTCTGATAAATCTGAAGGGACATTTGCAAAAAAGTGAATGAGATGCTGTGCTTTGTCTGAAAATAGGCTTTGTTGCCATGTCAAGTGTTAAAGTACTAAATACCCACTTTTTTTGCTTCTTAATTTTAAAAATTATGGTTCAACGGTATTGTTCAAACAAAATATTGCACACAACGTGTTGCAATATGCTCAATCAACATCCCTAAGGTTTTCCCAAAATTAAAATGAGTGTAGTAGCTGGCCTTATATTTTCGTGCCTAATTTAGGGTGCATAGCATTCAGTTGGATAATATTTTGATATGGTTATAAAGTTTCTCAGCTTAATCAATAGCTATAAAACAACATCATCAGGCATTCAGATATAGATCATTAAGGATGAAATATTAATCTAGAATTTCAATGAAGGTTTATAATTTAGAAGAATTATTTTTTAAATATATAAAGGAGGTGTTAAAAGACCTCCTGATTGTCTATCAGGCTCATTCAAACTAGCTTACAATAAAAGAAATCAAAATAATGAAACTAGAGATTATGATAACCTAGCATTATTCATTACATTAAATACAGGGATCCTTAAATTTATATTAAATTCTACTTAAATACCATCAAACTAAGATTAGGAATATATTGTATGATTAATATTTTGGTTTAGGTAATAGCAGTAATCTTTATTTTCTTACCTTAAGGCACAGTGATGTGGAGTTTTTTGCATGTTGGACTGAAATATTGTAGCCTGTACAGTTTTCATTTAAAAAGTTTTAAGGTATATACAGTGTACTTTATATTTTGAAAGATATTAAGGAAATCTCAGAAACTGAGCTGCACGCAGCTCAAGTTATTTCTCTACTGTTCATAGCATAATGCTATATTACTCACTGTAGCATTATAATTGAGCTTTTTGTTACTTAAGATATAGGAAATGAGGTGGAAAACAAATACCTTGGGTAACTTATTAGCTCCTTAATAAGAATGCTACAGCAGAGAACTCAGAACTCTAATTCCAAAATTATCAAACTCTAATCTGTTAAAAATACACTGAAATCAACCTACAAGCTTCCTTAAGGTTTTCCCAAAATTAAAATGAGTGTAGTAGCTGGCCTTATATTTCCATGCCTAATTTAGGATTTATGGCATTCAGTCGAAGAATATTTTGATAAGTTTATGAAGTTTCTCACTGGTGTAAACAAGAATGCCGTCTCTTCAGACATGTGCACTTACAAATACTTCCATAAGCACATGCAGACCCACACACCAGCTTCCTACTACAAGGTAGTGGCCCTTGTAAACTTAGATGCTTAGAGTTAGGCTCCTAAATCCACAGCAAGGGACCTACTGTTTTGTGTCTGTGCCTGGAAGCCACACTTGAAACAAGAGATTTCGCATTCTTATTTACAACCTTTCTATCCTACTTAGGTACTTAACTATGGACATGAAACTCTTACTTCAGAAGACACAGTTTGATTACTTTGGATTAATATTTTAATTCAATTCTTAATCACGTGAACATGTCTGCAACGTGGAACGGTATGGTCGACATACTTTAAACTTCCTCCTACAGATTCAAATTGCAGTTTCAGACTGTTCTTTGAGAAGTTGGATGTCTGAAAGAAATACTTCAGAGGAGTAAAAGAAAATGGAAAAGATATCTTCTGAATTTTTCGCTTTTCAAGTCGTTATAAATTACAAGACTATATTGTAGAATTAGACAATCAGTCATCTGCTCTCTCAAAGCAGAGACATTATCATATGGTATTGAGTACTATAAAATTTCACTGCATGCTGTTAATATCTGTACCTTCTGTGCAAAGATCTCACATGCAAAGAAATTCAGATAACATTGTTTCATGTCTTTTAAATGTCCAGGCTGGCATTTTTTGATGAAAAGGACATAGAAGAAATGTGTGTTATTTGTAATTACCATACTTAATTTAAAGTTTCTTTTCTTCATGCAGCTTTCAGTACTGAGACTTCTATCAATATCTTGGTATCCAAGAACGTTATTCTTTCAAAAAAGACCCTGGAACTCCTGTTGGGAGCTTGTAATTACTTATTCCAAATCTTCACTTAGAATCTTCATAACATGATGTTATCTTGTCAATCATTTAAAATAAATGAGATCAAGCCAAATACTCTATATTTATTTGTCATTAAGGCACTCTCAACATTTTACTGATAAGGCAACGCATGTGAAGAGTTATTACATCTGCTACTCTTTGACAAAGCCGTAGTTTAAATTCTTCCCACAGAACTGTGAGGAGTGCACGAACTGTTAAGCCCCTTTACAAACTTGTGCTAATGTGGAAATAATAAATCAAAGATTTAATCATACAAACCACAATCCACCAATCCATTTCTTCCTCTAGATCCATCCATCCACTTCTCTTAAGTAGATGGCTGTAAAGCTGAATTAACATGGTGATGAATCCAGCTCTCAATCAGTAAGCATATCGTGAAAAGTTGACATCAAAGAGATCACAGGAAAAAAGCCTGCCATTGGAGAGCCTTTGGTGACAAAGTGAATGTGTGGAATTGAGCTCCTAATTTTAGGAATGAAGTCAAACGGGGATCAGTCACTTATTGCTCCACCAGGCCACAATCAAATTTTCCTTTTTAACAAAGTATTTTATAAACAGTATGTAACCTTCAGGAGAACATTCCTGAGTAGCTAGTATCACTCATGCCTCCAGAACTGAGGTTCCCTTCAATTTCACTTAGGTATGCTTTGAGTACGTCTTCTTGCTGACGTGGTGCTTTGGCTTTTGTGACGTAGTTCCATTCTCTCCTTTGATACGGACCACAATGACAGGCTTCTTTCTGTAGTTTTCAACCTCAGTATCCTCCCCCTTGAGTTCATTGCCCATCTATCCAACACATATCCACCTTCTCTTCAGCTAGCATTCTTCCTTCCTTCCCTTCCTCTTCCTTCTGCCTGTTTTTTGTCTATTAGGACTACATAGTGTTCAGACACTGTTTATCTCTCATTTTGTTTTTATAAATTACTGTTTATGAAATGGAGGGTTGCTGTCTGTTTTCCGTGATACAGTTCATTGAGAAAATGTTATTTTATTCCAAAGCATTGGATAAAATGAATGCAACCTTAACCTAAACATCAGGGCTTGCTTTCAAGCTACAAGAGGGCTACACATCAAGCCTAGGGTTGCCAAACAGAATACACAAGAACACTGGTAGGGTAATCACTACCAGTGGTTACCTTATCAGTGTAGGGTAATGGCGGCTCACATCAGCCAAGATCTTTAGATCTTCTTAATGGACAAATATGCATCTTCCATAAATAAATAAATACAAAAATAAAACAGTCAGTTTGAGAAAAAATGAGGTGGTATGTCAATCAACATGGAGAAGAAAGTGTTATGCTTTTCATTAAACACAGTGAGACAGAGCTATTTGTCTCACATGACTTCATGCACCTTTGAATTATTTTGAATGCTCATGTCAGTGTTGGAGAGGTAGATTCCTGAATTCATAAAATTAGAGGAGTTTTTTTGCCAGATTTGCTAAGCAAATATGGAATCACTGTCAGATTAGACAATAATGCAGACCAAAATTGTACAAGACTCTTGTGCTGAACAGACGCAAATTTTGACTTAGTATAGAAAGCACCTCTGCCAGCTGGAGAAGCTCCACCAGAGGCACCTATGTGTCTTGCTCCGAGTCAGATGCTGCAGTAAGCTGACCAGTGATGAATTCTTGCAGTGTAACCACATGGAAGGCCCAGGTGTAATGGGCTGGACATATGGCTTGGATCAAAGATGTACATATGTTCAAGTACCTCCTATGCAGGGAAATGGAGTGTGGAAAGAGGAAGCAATGGTTATCCAAGAAAGCACTTCTAGGACACCCTAAAGGCAGAATTGATTGAGTGCAACCTTTCGGCCAAATCTTTTGAGCTCTTTGCCAGAAAGAGACAGCAATGGAGCATCAAGGTGAGGGAAGGCATAGGCCTCTTTGAACAAAAACAGATGCCGTTGGGCAGGAAAAGCATGTGGGGAAGGTAAGGAAAAAAAAAAAAGATTGTGTCAGCAACAACAGCAGCAATAGATCATTCCATGCAGAGAGTGAGTGGCACGGTGACAAGTGTGGTAAAAGGTAGTTATCCCGCACAGGCCTAGACAAGCTTTCTTTGTACCCACTGAGTTTGACTCACCCATCAGCTGAACAGGATTGCCTTCCTTCACTTGGAAGGGCAAACAATGAGTGATTCAACAGCTTGGCACATAACAAAAATATCTGGGGAGGTTTTTTTTTTTTTGCTTTCACTTAGAAATTTGTCTTTGTTAGCGAAGCCAAATTCAAACTAAAGTTAAAACAAAATCAGCTTCAGAAAAGCAAAACATTTTTGTCTTGTACTAAATTAATCATGCAAACGCAAGCATTTTGCCTTTAGGTTTTTCTCAGCCTATTTTTTCCATTTTGATAAAATTGTTGAGAATTGTGGTTACTCTTCTGTTACTCATGTGGCCTTCTTGTCACAAAATCTGCCATCTGTCAACTTTTAAGCAGCCTGGATACACCACATTGTTGCCGATTTTAAGGACATCCATATCTATCTTCGTTCTGGGTAGGAGTCTTTACAGAAGTCATGGACTGAATGAGAAAGGAAGCTGACCTATCTCAGAGACCCCTGAAGCGTGGGGTACTGGTATGGTAGCATCCTGAAGACGGTTGCCTTGTTTTATCTGTGGTTACAAGTGTCTTAAGTTCTTCCTCATGCATCTAGGTAACTTTATGCATCTAATTCCTCAGGCCACTAGCTGAGGCTCTGGGGAACCAGTTTGTCCCATTATTGGCTGTAAAAGGAGTTCTAAAATTATATTGTACATACCAAAAGGTTGTCCTCCTTGGTAGGACACTGCTTAGTCAGGGTTTGTAAATTTAGCACTGAGTTACTATAAGCTGCGTAGGTACCATCACCTTCTCCAGATGCATTAAAAAAAAAAGTGGCATCTCTCTTCAGAAAAACTGTTTTTTGAAGAAATGACTTGGCTAATAATGTCAGGCTGTTGGACATTATAGATCTGATACAGCACTCTGCAGGGCACTTACTAGTGCCAGATAAGAGATTCTTTTCTCTCTTCAGTGCTCCTGGTCAGTTTTCAGATCAGCCTATCAGCTGCTGTGAAGGTCAGTCTGAGGTGCCTAATCATCCCTCACGTTATACATAAACATTAGACACCTAACTCAAGGCTATCAAGTCTCCACCAGCCCTTTCAGCATTAAAACTAGCTTCTTTCACAATCACTAGAATTCACTTCAGGTTGGAAATTCCCCTCATAGAAGGTGAAAGATCCAAAAGGAAAGACATACCCAGAACATACTCATTTTTCCTTTTCTTGTTGGCAAAGTAAGACAAGAGTATTCGGTTCTGAGAATAAATAGTCGTTAGTAAACTGCAGGTAACAGTTCTGCAGTTTGCTCACTCATGTACACACTCAGCAAGTCTCCCAGTTTTATGTCCATATGCCACCTGATCCTTGTAAGCCCATATCAGGGCATGAAAGTCCATTGAGAAGAAGTGACTCATTAAATGAACAGCAGTGGCAGGACAAATTACTGCATTGCAATGATATTTGAAGGAGAAATGAAACACTGAGCAAATATTATTTCCTTTCCTAGTGATGCCCATCTTTCCATTGAACGGGTAAGTATGAGCTTAGTACCAATGTAAAAAAAAAAAAAAAGAAGGCTATGCAGTAGTGTCAGATTACCACCTACCTATTTTCCTCTCTTTGGTATTCTTGCATCCACATTTTCATGAAAGCAGAGTGTTGCTATTCCTCTCTCCACCATGTGACAGAGAAAATCAAATAGAACTTGAAGATTTGAATAACAATAAGCATTTATCAAAAACTGTATAATCAAAAGCAAAGTATATTCAAGTATTCTATATAGAAAACTAAACAGGACATCAGAGCACATAACTTACAAACAGCATCACAAGGAAATCAGTACATTACTTTCTAAGGTTCTTGCCTAGAGCTGTGACTCATCATATTTATTCAGGTCAGGAAAGCATCCTGGTTCAGAGACTGCATCTAAGCATCATGCTTAACTTATAAGCACATGTTTAAGTCCTCTTCAAGGTAAGTGTTTAATGGACTGAGCCAATCAGGAATACAGCACCTGAAGCAGAATTTAGGCCAAATTAGGTCCAAAATTGCTATACAAAAAAATTTCCTCAGCTGCTGCTTAGACCTGAAGGCAATCTAAACCTTATATTCTGCCATACAAACTCAGATTTGTCCTAGTTTTAAATGCAATGGGCAGTTAAAACCAGGTGCTTTACCAACCTGACAGCAATCCAGAACTAGACCTGACTCCTCTGAGAGACTTCAGCTGGCAAGTGCTTGGTATTTCTTGAGTCCTGAATGGGTCCTTGATGGCTGAGCTGCCTGATGCAGATCACACGCCTCAGAGTATTCCCAAAAAGCACTAGTGAAATCAAGCTGCTGACAGCATCACGAGAAGCTGCTCCTCAGTTTCAAAACCCCAGGGCAAGAGGAAATGCACCTTATTCCGTTATTGTTTAATTAACGTGTGTAGTGAGAGTAGGGTCTAGAACTCAGTATGTCCCACCATTGTTAGGCTGCTGGGCAGGTGACTGCCTTTGCTGGAAACACTGTGCCATGTTATTTCTTCCAAAGAAAATTGGTGGGGTACTTATACTGAAGAGAGAGTACAAATCTGTGACTCATCAGTGGGCACAGATGCCTGCTTTAGGATAATTACATCCCAGGGAAGGGCAGGACTTCACACAGCCCTGTGCAACATTTCCTGTACTAGTGGAAGGATTTTGATCCCATTCTGAAGTACTTAATTTTCCCAAGGGTTGTAGACAATTTAAGTTTCTCCTTCCAGGGACAAGGAAGCATATCTTTCTCTAAGAGTACTCTTGAATTACGCCTGAATTTGATAACTTTGCGACTTTTGCAGCATCCAATAGATCCAGCTGTATAGATAAGCACAGCTTAGCTGAAGTCCATATGACTTCACTGATTTACATCTGCTTAGACTCTGACCTTGGAATATTGATTTATGATTTGATATCTTCGCACTTACTTTCACAGGTAACAGGCCTGCCAGTTCATATAACCAAATAAATATATTTTTTAATTCACTCTTTTGTTGTAATCAGCATTTCTTTTTATTTTTAATGCACTGAGATTACTACCACTTTTGAAAACATCATACTGTAGTCACCTTGATCTTCGACAGAGTTCTTAATTTTCCAGAATTCTGTATTTGAACTAGAACAGAAAACAGTTTTCCAGGAATAGAGCAAGTAACCATTTCATTGTTTGTATATACAACTAATATGTTAATTAGGTCTCCATCTTAAATCTATTTGATTACTGTAATTTAAAATGATTTAAAAAAGCAGAAGAGAAAGCACAGGTTGAAAAAACAAAGAATTAGTTTGAGATGATTACTAAAATCTCTGGAAATTTTAGTGCACATAACACGAATTAAAACGTGTCAGAATTTAAGGCCGTAAGTCACAGAACCCATCTTGGATTCAGAGTACAGTTTAGGCATAAAATGATGAAAGTATAATTATGTGACAGAATTATGTGGAACACAACTGAGAGTTACTGAGGATTGAATTACTTGTCTTTCTCCACCTTGTCCTCAGCCAAGTGGCAGGAAACAGCTGGTCAGAATTTCTGAGTGCCTTTAATGAAGTGAACACTTAGTTGTAAGGATTTGGTGATTAAATGAAGTAAGACTAATATTCCTGTGTGGATTTGCTGAAAGATGATTGCCCTGAAAGGAAGACAACTCTCTAAGGAAGATTTAGCTGGGGAGTCAGCTTATTCAAAAGTTCAATTTATGGAGAAAATTCTTAGAGGGTTCTATTTTTTTGTTGTTATTATTATTACAAGTTTTCTTAAAGACACTAAATCAAGGACACAAATTAATAGATTTATTTTGGATGTCTTGCCTCAACCAAATACATACAAATGGCTAAGCTAAATAAATAACTTAAGTGAATTTATTCTGCTGTCTGGACCTTCCTAATGTTCTAGTGTAGTGAGTTATAAAGCTCAGCTGGGATATTCCAGGGTGGCGGTAGGTTAAATAAAGTTCTTCAAAACAAAATCTCAAACCTGAATAATATAAAATTCTCAGTATATCTAAAACTCATTCTGATGTTGGGAGTTTAGGTATTACAAGAAGACATCAAAAAGTGACCAAAAGCATGATACTGGGCATTTGTATCTGTTTATGTTTTATTTGAGGAAGGGTAAGAAATTCCAGATTCACTTTCATCATGTTTGGTACTTGCAGCTAACTATGGTCCAGATTTGCTTAACAAGAAATATTAACTTTCTGGGAATTCACCCTTCCTCTTAGCTAGAGTTTTAATCAATTCATAATTTAATCCATGAATAAATATTGTTGGCCAAAAGATCAAACTAGGTTTGCCGTTCTTTTGCAGAAAAAAGTGGCAAAAAACCCCAAACAAGCAAATGAACAAACAAATAAATAAACAAACAAATAAAAGAAAAATTAAAGTAAACTGTGTTCAATTAAAACAGCCAAAGCACCATCAGGTCACTTTGATGTCAAGTCAAATGTTTCTAATAACTATTTAATTCTATCCAACGATATACTCAATAGCCTGTTTGGTTTACATTAAGCTTGTTTCTTAGAGGCACTCATAAAACTGTTTATCAAACAATCTTAAAAATCATTCCTAAGTATAAATATATTTACCTGTCATTGACAAGTAAAAAGGGTTTACGTGCTTGCGTATATTGTCCATCATGAATAGTCCAAATAGTCAAGGCATTGACCACTTCACATAGTCAAGAAAAGGTACAACTTTCACAGTATAAATTCTTCCTATCAAATATTTTTAAATATGAAAATTTACCTGCACTTTGGACTTCATTCAAAGCTCAACTAAATAAAATAAAATTGCTTTATGACAATTTCAATGAACTTTTCGTAAGGCTTGCAAACCTATACAACCCACTTGACTTAAATCCGTTGAAAGAAGACTAAAGAAGTAACACACTTGCTCTTAGCTACTGCATATTATGCTCCTGGGTTGGGCAGCAGTTTATCTGGTGTCATCGGTTCTGCTGTTAGCTAAGCAGACTGTACAAAGTAAGTGAAAAATATTAACGAATTCCAGGGGAAAGGCACAAAATACTGCACCAAATTGAATCTATTTTCCCTTGTGTATTTCTCAAGGATTCTAGGGTTTTGCAGATATCTAAAAGATACTTTTTAATTGTATTATATTTTAGATTTTTTTTATACATTGCTCAGCTTGTGTTGATTTTCATTTTTGCCTGTAAGAGTATATCATAAGGATGTACCATAAAAGTTCATAATATTCAGTCCTCCTCTGAAAGCCTGTTGTGTAATATATTAGCGTGTATAAAGAGGAACATATAAAATCTAGACATAATTAAGTAAAATATTATAGTGATCCCTAACAAAATGTTATCTATTATTTTAATAATTTTCTTCTTTTCTTTTTTTAGCTCCTAAAATTAGATCTGGCTTGTAGACAAAGGCAAAATAAACTGGGTCAGCATGTTGCTAGAGTAATACAGCTAGGAGGGCACAGGAAGAGAAGAAAAGGAAGTGAAACAGAGCATGATACTGCTGCAAACAGAAGAAGCATCCACAGCCGCCTCCTCCCTCTGGCTGGAGCAGAAGCTGCACGATTGATCCCCCGGGGCCACCCCCAGTTCTCCCTGTCAGCTCTGCTCCATTTTCTTGTCACCTCGCCAATGGCAAGAGGGGTCAGGCACAAGCTCCTTAGCTTTGAGGAGACAAAAATGAGTTCCCCCTTGAGCTATGTCTTCCCAAAAGAAAGTCCTCTGTCATCCTGAAGAAATCACTAGAGTTTCTAGTGTGAAGTCCTACTCAGTTTGGTTCCCTGCTTCTTCTTCCATTTGTTTTTAATGCTATCAACTAAAATGCTATCTGTTTCGAGCCAAACCTGAGCACAATTATTTCACCATCCCAGGTCACAGCCATGTTTGCTCAGCCTAACACAGCTCTTTTCCTGCAAGTTCAGTGAAAAGAAGGACACCTCCAGCGTGCAGCAGATGTCTTCACACTCTTCCACAAGAATATGTGGATGCTACATCTTCTGATGCAGGATGGTAGCAAACAGCAAGAAGTAACAAGACAGAGCTTCAATGTATGGCCAGGTTTCCCTGCCTGAGACAAAGTCTTAGAGACAACAAGTAGTCAAGGTCCCCATCCTGTGCAGCACAGTGAATCAGTTGACAGGACAGAGGAACTATCAAAGCTCATGACACGGTCCACTTCCTTTAACAGCTGTTGCAGGGGATTGCTCACATTTCTCTGCACTCTCCATACTTCACCTCGTTAGCAATCAAACCAGCACAGACCAGCCCTCCAGAAAAGCAAAGACTCTCTCCAGGGACACAGAGTTTAACATATGCTATTGGCAAGCCGCAAAGTTCCAGTCGTGGGTGCTAAATTTGTCATGCTTTTTTTTCTCAGTCTTTCTTGTATCCAGACAATATGTTATCATTTTTAAAAACACACGAAACCTTATTCTATAGCGTCAAAGGAGTACAGCACGCAGCTACTGGCAAGACATAAGCACCTTAAAATGAGAAATTTTTAACTGTAAAGTCACAGAAAGTATCAAGCTCAGGCCTGCTCAAGCAGTTTTGAACTGCCATAACAAAAATGCCAGTGATGTTCTTCTAATCTGATACTTAAATTATCCTAGATTCACAGTTTTTATACGGCATAATACACTTTTCTTATGGACAATTGCAAAAATATTTTGAAATAGCTCTTTCAGTCTCATAAATATTAATCAAGGATTACCAAATATTCTGTAATAAAGTTTCTGAGGTCAAATTTTCATGCAAATGTGCATAAACAACACCCTGCATTATATGGGCGAGAAGAGTGTACACACGTGTGTGTAAAACACTGGGACAAACTGGAATCTATTTATAGATGCAAATTCTTGCTGGAGTGAATATTAATCTGCATAGCTGTGAAGTGAGAGATCATTAAGATTTTCCTTCATAGGATTTGTAGCAACAAATAGCTATTGTTCCATTTCATTACTTCTTGGAAGGCATCAAGGGTTAGATGCTTGTTACTTTATATGTTATATGTCATCTCTTATTTCTCTGTAGCAGCAGAAAGGAAATATATGAGGAAAATATATTCTCCTCTCTTATGTTGCCTTTCTTCTGCTAAATTCTTAAGGTTTCTTTTTCTTCCTAGAAGCAATTTTGGGGGGGGGGAGGGAATTGCTGACTGACTGACCAACTGGCTCAAGGAAAACATCAGATACATTACAAATGCTTTGGCAGGACTAACATCTGGCAGTTTAGCCCCGATTTGTGCATATCCCTTCTCCATTTAGGAAGGCAACAAAATAACGATGGCCCAGATCCTGCAAATGTTAATGTAAACCAGTAACTGTAAACTTATAAATGGCTCAATGCCTGCATTGACACCAGTTATCTGCATACATTTTGGATAGCTATGGGAGTTCTGTATATATAAATTTAGCATGGAGCCTTGTTGCAATCAGTTAGTTACAGCATATTGCAGCACCAGCACTGCTGGAAGAAACAGAAAGTCTCCAAATAGCTACAGCTAGTATAGTTGCAATCCTAGAAACTCTCACATCTGAATGATATCAGTGTCACAAAATCTCATGTTAAATTTGGCAGTCCTCACTCAAATAAGGTAAGTTACTTCATCAGAGTAACTGTTCATAGGACTATGTAACTCTATTACTCTTTATTCCATTCTCAGCTCACATGAAGATATACCAAAAAGAGAGAACATATAACAACATATATACATATAAAATATATGTATATATGTGTGTGTGTGTATGTACCTTTAAAACATAGTATGGAAGTTAAGTGACAAGCATCCTGGTTGTGTCATTTGCCTCTATCACTTGTTACATTCAACAACAGAATGAAGATGATCACTTCTTTTTTTCTTAGTCTGACAAAAATATTACAGAATCACAGAATCACAGAATGGTTGAGGTTGGCAGGGGCCTCTGGAGATCATCCAGTCCAACCTCCCTGCTCAAGCAGGGTCACCTACAGCACATTGCCCAGGATCGCGTCCAGGCCGGTTTTGAATATCTCCAGCAAAGGAGACTCCACTACCTCTCTGGGCAACCTGTTCCAATGCTCTGTCACCCTCCCAGGAAAGAAGCTTGTCCTCAGGTTTAGGTGGAACTTCCTGTGGTTCAGTTTCTGCCCATTGCCTCTTGTCCTGTCACTTGGCACCACGGAGAAGAGATTGGCCCCATCCTCCCTTCAGATACTTGTACACATTGATGAGATCGCCTCTCAGTCTTCTCTTCTCCAGGCTGAACAGGCCCAGCTCTCTCAGCCTTTCTTCATAGGAGAGATGCTCCAGTCCCCTCATCATCTTTGCAGTCCTGCGCTGGACTCTCTCCAGTAGTGCCATGTCTCTCTTGTACTGGGGGGCCCAGAATGGGACACAGTACTCCAGGTGAGGCCTCCCCAGGGATGAGGAGAGGGCAGGATCACCTCCCTCCACCTGCTGGCAACACTCTGCCTCATGCACCCCAGGAGACCATTGGCCTTCTTGGCCACAAGGGCACATTGCTGCCTCATGCTTAACTTGTTGTCCACCAGGACTCCCCAGCCCTTTTCTGCAGAGCTGCCTTCCAGCAGGTCAACCCCCAGCCTGTACTGCTGCCTGGGATTATTCCTGCCTAAGGTGCAGGACCCTGCCCTTGCCTTCGTTGAACTTCAGGAGGTTCCTCTCCGCCCACCTCTCCAGCCTGCCCAGGTCCCTCGCAATGGCAGCACAGTCTTCTGGTGTGTCAGCCACTCCCCCCAGTTTAGTAGCATCAGCAAACTTGCAGAGGGTGCACTCTGTGCCTTCCTCCAGGTCATTGATGACTACATTGAACAAGACTGGACCCAGGACTGAGCCCTGGGGGACACCGCTAGCTACAGGCCTCCAACTAGACTCTGCGCCACTGACCACAACCCTCTGAGCTCTGCCATCCAGCCAGTTCTCAAGCCACCTCACCGTCCACTCATCTAGCCCACACTTCCTGAGTTTACCTACGAGGAGGTGATGGGAGACAGTGTCCAAAGCCTTGCGGAAGTCCAGGGAGACAACATCCACTGCTCTGCCCTCATCTACCCAGCCAGGCATTCCAGCAAAGAAGGCTATCAGGTTGGTCAAGCACGATTTCCCTTTGGTGAATCCATGCTGACTACTCCTGATCACCTTCTTGTCCTCCATGTGCTTAGTGATGACCTCCAGGAGGAGCTGTTCCATCACCTTTCCTGGGATGGAGGGGAGGCTGACAGGCTTGTAGCTTCCTGGCTCCTCCTCCTTGCCCTTTTGGAAGACTGGGGTGACACTGGCTTTCTTCCAGGCCTCAGGCACCTCTCCTGATCTCCAGGACCTTTCCAAGAGGATGGAGAGTGGCCTAGCGATAACATCCACCAGCTCCCTCAGCACTCGTGGGTGCGTCCCATCGGGGCCCATGGATTTATGGATGTCAAGTTTGGACAAAAGATCTCTAACCTGATCCTCCTCCACCAAGGGAGACTCTTCCTTTCTCTAGCCTTCCTCTCTTGCCCCCAGGGTCTGGAATTCCTGAGGACTGGCCTTAGCAGAAAAGACCGAAGCAAAGAAGGCATTCAATAACTCTGCCTTCTCTGTATCCTTCGTCACCAGGGCACCCGCCCCATTCAGCAGCGGGCCCACATTTTCCCTAGTCTTCCTTTTGCTACTGATGTATTTGAAGAAGCCCTTCTTGTTGTCCTTGACATCTCTTGCCAGATTTAATTCCAAATGGGCCTTAGCCTTCCTTGTCACATCCCTGCACGCTCTGACAATGTCCCTATGTTCCTCCCAAGTGGCCTGTCCCCTTTGCCACATTCTGTAGACTCCCTTCTTCTGTTTGAGTTTTGTCAGGATTTCCTTGCTCCTCCATGCAGGTCTCCTGCCCACTTTGCTCAACTTCTTACTCAGAGGGATGCACCGATCTTGAGCCTGGAGGAGGTGATGCTTGAATATTAACCAGCTTTCTTGGACCCCTCTTCCTTCTATGGCCCAACCACATGAGATTCCCCTAAGTAGGTCCCTGAAGAGGCCAAAGTTAGCTCTCCTGAAGTCCAGCGTTGCAATCCTACTTATTGCCCTGCTCCCTCCTCGTAGGATCCTGAACTCCACCATCTTATGGTCACTGCAGCCAAGGCTGCCCCCAACCTTCACATCTCCAACTAGACCTTCTTTGTTTGTTAGTACAAAGTCTAGCATTGCACGTCTCCTTGTTCATATTAATCATATGAAATCTTTCGAATTTTCACATGGTGGACAATGGCACTGTAATCTGAATTCTGAGCAAAAGTTTATCACTTGAGACAAAGGAATAATCAGCAGTGATTATGGACCAAATTCTGAGGGGAATAAAATATTTATGCTGCCAGTGATGGCGCAGTCATTTATCAGAGGAATCCTTATAAACAGAAATCCTGGGTCCTGCCCCACATTCTAGAAGACAGTTTTAGTGGTTATAGACTTTTTTTACAGTCTTCTCTAACCTATTTGATTCTGATCTTTTCCTCTCCACAGCAGTTTTCACCTCTCTATTCCTATTTTCTTTTACTTCCATCCCTGACCTGGTCCCTGATCCTTTCCTCTTCCTGAGCCAGTTGCTGTCATCCTTCAAATGTTAACTTCTGCAGATACCTGACCATATCCCAGCTGTGCTCCCTACTCAGATTTTATTTGAGCCTGATTAATTTGTCCTTCTTCACACTGCGCTGAAGTGATGCGGATGGCAATGAGGAATGAATGAGAGCAGACAAAAGACAGTCTCCTTGCCCTCAGTTCAGGAGTTACTGAGGCACATAAGAGGAACAATTATAGAGAATGACATGCTTAGCTCTGCTCGGGGATTGCCAGCCTTGAACATGCACGCGACAGATGGAATCTACAAAGAACGAAACTATGAGCTCTTAGATCAAGTGTACCCAGCAATAATTCTGCAAAATGGGTGTACATTTTTAAAAGGAAAGTAAAAAACGCATCTCCTTCTGGCCACAAATTACCTTCTTTTCTAAATTTTCATCATTTACAGTAAAGACCTTATTCAATATTCACCTTAAAGACCTTATTCATGGCACTACTGGAGAGAGTCCAGCGCAGGACTGCAAAGATGATGAGGGGACTGGAGCATCTCTCCTATGAAGAAAGGCTGAGAGAGCTGGGCCTGTTCAGCCTGGAGAAGAGAAGACTGAGAGGCGATCTCATCAATGTGTACAAGTATCTGAAGGGGGAGTGTCGAGAGGATGGGGCCAATCTCTTCTCCGTGGTGCCAAGTGACAGGACAAGAGGCAATGGGCAGAAACTGAACCACAGGAAGTTCCACCTAAACCTGAGGACAAGCTTCTTTCCTGGGAGGGTGACAGAGCATTGGAACAGGTTGCCCAGAGAGGTAGTGGAGTCTCCTTTGCTGGAGATATTCAAAACCGGCCTGGACGCGATCCTGGGCAATGTGCTGTAGGTGACCCTGCTTGAGCAGGGAGGTTGGACTGGATGATCTCCAGAGGTCCCTTCCAACCTCAACTATCCTGTGATGCGGTGATTCTGTAGTAGTCACAGAGATTTTTAACTTTAGCAAACCAAATCTCGTCTCCCTATTGTCATTTATTGAAATAGTTAAACTGCTTTGCTGAAGTGTTCTTTTTTGTATAAAAGTAAGACACACAGTGTGAAGCAAACATCAGTCATAAAAAATTTTGTCTGAACATTTACAACGAACAGTAGGAAAAGCACCAGAATCGTACATAATACTACCTATCTTTAACTAGGATTCCCATTTCCAGTTCCATCCGTATCTAAATATATATTTGTGTTCATTTTTGAGTATTATCTATTTTTAACCTTCTGCTGTCATTATTTTTAACCAATTTCTAAAGGTTTTCTGTTTACCTCTATTTATATGTAATAACAAATCACAAATTACAAAGGTCAAATATATGATCCATGTTTCTCCAGTTAAAGTCCCATTAAATTCATTGGGCCAGATTGCTACTGATGAACTCTGTAGCTTCTTCTGATCAACCTAAGTGATTGATTTCACCTAAAATATACTTGATATTGTAAAAATGTAAATACACTTAAAGTTCTGAGTGAAAACTACTTGAAAACCTTGCAGTTCTCCTTGATCATTTACAGGATCATAAATATCGTAACTATACCTATTGAAATCCCACTACTATTTTTTTCCCACTGTAGACACTTAGCGATAACTCACACCAAAAAAATTACTTTTAGTAGGACTATTCCTCAAATTACCATGAAGCCTATCCTGTTCTCCTGTATGTGATAATAAACTCTGAGCAGCTGGATCATTTTAACTTAAGATTTTTGTTTCCTTTCAAGGGATTCATGTGGAAGATGCCCACTGAGCTCAACAAAAGTTGCATGCCTAAATCTGAAATAGTTTGATGGAAAACCTAACCTCTCCATGGTTTGTTTACTGTCTCTCTAAATGTGTTTACATTCTCATTAAAGACAATCATATTTCCTCAAAGTCAAGACACAGATTGGTATGTGTTGATTCATCAATTATAAATATATTTGAGGGGATTAATATGTTTAACATCTAATTCTGAAAAGCCACAGTAATGTGACATCACACTTTCAAGGTGCAATATATTTTACTTTACAACTGTATTGTGTTGCTTTAATCTGGGCTTTGACAACATATATTATAAGTTGATAGCTATCTCAGGATATAGACAAATCCTGACTGAACACCATAAAGCTCTGATTTTAGTAGAAATGTGATTTTCTCCTTCTCTTTCCTGTGTAGACACACATCACACTTCTCTTGAGTGTTCTAAGTTTTAGGTACTTACTTTCCCAGCTTCAGTCTAGGTCACAACAGTTGCCCTTCTTTACCTCCTACACGAACTAACTGCTGTGAGGGTTAAGTTTCTCAGATAATAGACCAGAAGTCTTTCTCTACCATCATTAGGTGCTGTGCCAGAATCATCTGATAGCTTTGGCAACGAAGATGAAAAGAATATATTTAAGCTGGGTTCTCAGGAACAAGCATGGTCCCTGCTCCTGTGAGAACTTCTTCCTAACACTACCTAATATATCGGTCATACAGTTCAGTCAATGAGGTGTATACAAAAATGCTGGTTTCTTACTAATGATAATAGATGCTGAGAGGTACAATTTATTTTTATCTTTTTCAAAAATGTGGAAATTATGGTCATAAAGAAATATCAGGTCTCACACATTTTGTACCATTTGATTCCCAACACATCTTCCTTTTACTGTGCTTGTGCCTCACACACTTGCAAGGCAGTACTTTCTTTTTCTCTTTTTCTCCCCCTCTCCCTCTCTTGCATATGAGTCTTGCATATGATCCCCACACATCAAATGCAGTTGCCTGACCTGATCTGTGATCTACTAACCAGTTGCATCTGGAATCACAGACTAGGAGAGAAACTATGGCACAGAGCTAATGATGGAGGAGGGCCTCGAAGCAGATTTCTGCAAGAAAATCCCCAAACCCCCCAGGTACAGCTCAGGATGAGAGCCTTTCCTGCCCTACACCCAGCGTGTCTTGGAGGCATGATCATTACAAAATCGAGGGTTCCAGGTGCACTGGTCTTCAGTTCTCCACTACATTCCCTGATTCAAAGAAACCTATGTAATACAGTGTAAAAGAGTTGAGAGATTTTAGAAAAATGAATTTAGTTTACTTAGACTTCAAGCAGCTGGAAGTGTGGATATGATGTAAATAATGTCATTGGGATGTAAATTCTGCCCTTGTAGGCATATGTCTTAGAATAAAGCAATTCATTACATGACCACACTATTTTTCCTGCTGGACTTCCTCTTCATTTGGTACAAAGATGGATATTCACATTAGTAACTTTCATCTAAGAAGATGGCATGTCCTAAATAGCAAATGTTCTGGCAGTTTTTTAATTTAATAGGCTTACATTCAATCTGTGTAATTTAGGTTTTGGGGTTTAGTTAGAATTGGCATACTCTCACATGCTTTAAATGTAAAATAGTTAATTTGCAATAGGAAAATGTTAGAAACTGATTGCTCAGTGTTGATGAGTGATTTGACATATTTTAAAAGAGAGTGCTTCTCATACTGGATGTTTTAGCTGCATCTTCATTATATACTTTTTCATTATAATATTCTAATGACAGTGTGATAGTTGAAGCAAATGGAAGAACGTAACTGAAGCCATATATCGCACTGACTCATGCAGGCACCCAACACATTCATGATTAGTATTCTTGAGCTTTATAGAAGGGATTAGAAAAAAGTAAGAGAAAAAGAGATACTAAGATGAAATTTACTTGTTTATCTGCTATCTAATATCTTCATTACCTAGAAAACAAGTCTACTGTGGATTTATAATGTGAGTTATTATCTTCAGAATCATGAACCCACTCCATTAATAAAAATAAGATTAAATGTACACTAACATTAAAATAACTTAAGGATGAATAGTTCAAATTTACTGCTTTTTTTAGGCCTGGATTCAATAACAGAAATTGGACTCAGCTGTACGGATTTTTCAAAGATATTATGGACCACATTTCCACAGACATTTTTATTGTATCTGGCCCTCTAAAATATCCACAAAGTTGTACCTTAACTGAGTAGTTTCTTCTATTTATTTGTCACTGTAAATACTTTTTCCTGTTTTTGCAGGGCTATGATTTCATCATTGCTATTAAAGATAAAGGAAAGTTAATTTGACTACTATTTCTCGGATATTTGGCTCCCACCGAAGTTAGCTGAAGTAGAATTAAGTGTGTCTGTCATTCAGAAAGGGCTTTATACAGAGACAGCTTGGAGGATTCCATTACATTGAACTCTCTATAAAATATATTAACAATATCTTTCTTGACAAGGATGAGCTTCAAAAATCAGAGCACAAATTAAAACTCACATACACACAAAAAGGAAAAAATCTCATGATCTATAAATAGATCCCCCATGCACCAGTCCCTATGCACCAGTCCCCCATGCAGCAGTACAGGCTGGGGGTTGACCTGCTGGAAGGCAGCTCTGCAGAAAAGGGCTGGGGAGTCCTGGTGGACAACAAGTTAAGCATGAGGCAGCAATGTGCCCTTGTGGCCAAGAAGGCCAATGGTCTCCTGGGGTGCATGAGGCAGAGTGTTGCCAGCAGGTGGAGGGAGGTGATCCTGCCCTCTCCTCATCCCTGGGGAGGCCTCACCTGGAGTACTGTGTCCCATTCTGGGCCCCCCAGTACAAGAGAGACATGGCACTACTGGAGAGAGTCCAGCGCAGGACTGCAAAGATGATGAGGGGACTGGAGCATCTCTCCTATGAAGAAAGGCTGAGAGAGCTGGGCCTGTTCAGCCTGGAGAAGAGAAGACTGAGAGGCGATCTCATCAATGTGTACAAGTATCTGAAGGGAGGATGGGGCCAATCTCTTCTCCGTGGTGCCAAGTGACAGGACAAGAGGCAATGGGCAGAAACTGAACCACAGGAAGTTCCACCTAAACCTGAGGACAAGCTTCTTTCCTGGGAGGGTGACAGAGCATTGGAACAGGTTGCCCAGAGAGGTAGTGGAGTCTCCTTTGCTGGAGATATTCAAAACCGGCCTGGACGCGATCCTGGGCAATGTGCTGTAGGTGACCCTGCTTGAGCAGGGAGGTTGGACTGGATGATCTCCAGAGGCCCCTGCCAACCTCAACCATTCTGTGATTCTGTGATTCTGTAAAGACATGCAGAATTGAAAATTGCACTAATTTTACATAAGAAATATGTGCTCAATACAAGATTCTTCCCAGCCAGTGAAAAACAATCAGGAGGGGAGAAAGAAGAAATAAATCCCATACCATTCCTCTTAACTCTTTCTCACAGGTCCTTCAGCAGAACTAAGCCTCAGCTACTTCTAAGCAGTTGTAGTCAGATCTACAACTGAATAGCGCATTTCAGCTATGTGTCTCAGAACTGGACTATGTGTCAGCTATGTGAACTCAGACCTTCAAAGCAGGTCTCTCCCTGGGCATAAAGCCACCTGTTGTGTGTCCCCTCTCTCAAGGCTAGTAGGAGAAAAAGTCCATATGCTGGAGCTCTCTTCTCTATAAAAGTGTTTGTGTCCGTTCTTTCAAAGCATCTGCTCCCAGGAACACTGCAGACCATCCACCCGCCCACTAGCGAGGCCTGGGCCCTCGCCTGAGTGGTAGGACAGGCAGGTGCACATCACAGCTCTTATAAAAGTGCCCCAGCCCCCTTCTCATGTGAAGGGGAAGTCTCTTTGCCCCCATCCTGATAAGTGGATGCAGAAAAACACCACAAGGGACACTGAGCCAGAGAGACAGACCAAGTGGGAACACGACACCGTTATCTCCTGGTTTGGTCACTCCACTGGGAATAGATTTCTGTCTCTGCTCCAGAGATTACATATGCACTTTATGCTGTGCTGTCACTAGCATAAACAGCTCCATCGCAGGTGTGTTGTAAAAGAAAACGGTGACTACCACTGCCTCCTCTAAGAGGCAAACGCTGTTAGCATTTTAGGCTGACTTGGAGAATGCCTACCAGACTGAGCCCTTCAGGGACCTAGGGTGGGGGCGTGTTGTGGTCAGCCTCCCAAACAAGGTTAGGTGCAATATCCTCACCTCTGGGAAGGCTGAGGCCTTTCTGGGCATATGAAAAAACAGTGCAGGCATTCCTGAGTGTATTTAAGGTCAAAAAAAAGTTCCGTGTTCCTGGAACCGAGTGATCTCAAGGATGAGGAACGGAATAGGAATTTTCTATGCCATTTACCTAGACATCTTGGCCCCTTCTCAGATATAGCCCTAAGCCCCTTTACAATGCATGGAGGGATATCCTGGTGCCTGGAGGCCTGTTCTTCCTAAAGACTATTTTTTTCCAAGGATCAAAACAAAAATAAGTTGGAGGACCTGCTCTCTGGCACGCAGATTTACCGTGTGAGCCTAGGATGTATGGAAAGTTCCCCCTCAAGGAGTTGGTCCACGATGCTGGTTGCCCACCTCTTCACACAGATAAATACTCGTGATCCAGAGACACAATAACTGTTCTCTTTATTTCTTGAGGTCTGTTTTACAGTTTTTCTCTCCTAAAGATATACTGCAAATTCTTTAACTTCCAGGTACTTCCCTGGGAGGGAAACAAGGAGAAGAAGAAGCAGAACTAGGAAGCATTGCCACTTAAAGGGTATGAAAATCCACTCTGTGTCCTCAAAACCCATGAGAGAAATGCTGCAATATGTTGCTTCCTCCTCACTTGCAAAATTAGACCTGACTGGCTTCTCCCAGAGTGACGGTGGCCTGCAGTGCGCCATTGACCTGGGCACAGCACTCTGCGCTGAGATCGGTGGGGAGCTCTGTGTTGGGTCAATGCCCCCCGTAAGGCTGGCAGGCAGCAGAAACCTGTTTCAACGTGAGTCACCTACAAGACTGCAGGTGCTGGAGGGCTACGGAAAGTTGAATCCTATCCACTAACAGCTAATGTAATCATGTTGCTTTCTCAGATCTCCTGCTGATAAACGCACCCAGTTACTCCTAACTGTCTGCCTTACAAAATAACACCTCCCAGGACACCTACCTCTTCAATAGTTTTTAACCACGCTGCAGCGGCACAAGAAAAAAACATTCATCAATTATAAATCAATTGAGGAAGAGAAATCTGCAGCTCGCTTGATTGCCCTTGTTGTCCCTGCAGCTCACTGATCCACCCACAGAAACTTTCCAGCCTGTCAGGTCTGTTTATTTATTTATTTATCTCTCGTATTATTCTTATTATTACTATCATCATCATCAATTATTCAGAGCCTGAATAGATCATTCCTTACTTTGTAGAAAATAACTCTGCAGCAGTAATCTGTTGCCAAAGTGTTCTTCCCTGTGGGGGGAGAGGAAGAGAGAGAAAGGAAGGGGGAGAGAGAGAGAGAGAGAAAGTGAAAGAGAGAGAAAAAGGGAGAGAGATTGCTTGTATTCCACAAATGGCGATGCAAGCGTGGTGGGTCAGATGCAACCGTCAGCTCCAGCTCCAGCCCTCCCTCTCTGATTGCAGGGGACTTCTTTAAGTAGGTAGCTACTCTGCGAGAAAGAGCTCTGCTCCTCCTCCCTTGCTTATGCTGTCAATTCCCAGCCCTTGCGTCCCGAACAAAGATTTGCATGAAGAGAGCCTGCTTTTAGCAAGTAAAGCCACTTGCAAAAGTTTATTTCAGAAAGATGGATTACTCGTGCTTGTTGCTCGACGGTGAGAAAAATGCAACTGCCTGGATAAGGAGGAGGAGGGAACGCAGGCTGGAAACGATAGGACGACTGAAAAGGGCTTAGGGAAATCTTACCCTCTCTCCGAGAAGCATAGCTGCATTTACGATCATGGAGGGGAGGGACGCGGGGAATGCTATACCCACGGCTGAATATCATCATCATCATCTAGAACTTCCTACTCCGTGGGGAGAGGGGGGGAAGGGGGTATGCAAAATCTCTCCCCCTCGACTTTTCAGAAACAGCCTTGCAGACATTTTTCTTCTTTATTAAACTAATCTCTGTGAATATCGTAGTAGCATAACGTTTCTGGAGCTAAACGAGTGGCAGGACAACTGGATTTTTTGTTACTTTATTTTCTTTTAGTGTTGAGTGTTCCGAGGTGACTAAATTTGCCTTGTTGAGCCTTGTAAAATCCTGACTTAATCATGTAAACTTCTGTGTAAGCAAAATAGAAGAAACTTCAAAGGGTCAAAAACCCTTTAGGGATTTGCGAGGAGACGCCAGCAATAGATCCTAATCTTCCTCCAGAATCCTGGCTATATTTGTCCAAGGAACTGGTACCAGCAAACTCTCGAAGGTAGAGATAGTGGGTTGATTCAGCCTTTATCCCCTTAGAGAGTATTGGCTTTGTGAGGCTCTAGGCAGCTCTTCAACGCCAGGGGATCTTGCCCAAACCCTCTAAAAATGAAGAACAGGAGTAATTTGAGATAATGACTTTGTAACAGGCTTGGGCAGACCTTGGACAGAAGAAGTGAGAGATGTTATCACCCCAGCATTCCTCTTAAAATGCAGTTTTTTCCCCTGCTTATTCCCAGTTAGTCAAAGCTACATTAACATTCCATCCAGGGCTGCTAAACAGAATCTTAATTAGTCCTGATACTCTTGTGCAAGGGGTTTATTCATTGCACTCTTAACTAATGGTTGCTGTCAGAGTATTTTTTTCTTCTTCGGGTTCTTTGGGGATATCGTGTTCTGCTGCAAAGCATGACAGAAATGTAATGTGCACGCAAAAAAAAAAAAAAAAAAAAAAGCTTGCAGATCTGAAATCTTGAGGCTGAGGCTGACTCCAGCCCTGTCTAATGGTGAGACATTGTTAGGACTAATGAGAATAACTTCACCAACAGAAATTGTCCTGCATCTTGTTTATCTTAAATTTTGATAGTACACGCACTCACTTCTCTGTCTGTCTCTCTCTCTTTTTCGTTTTTTTCGGTGACAGAAAACATTGCAAACTTGTTAGCGTTTTAAAGCAGTTCACGCAACTCTCACGAAATTTGCAGCCTTCTATATTTGCATTAGCCACCCATGGCTCAGTATTTAATGAGAGTGTGTAGGTGGAGAAGAATTAACAAGTTACTAAGCGGCCGGTTGCTCCGGCAGGACCTTTCTCTCTGCGTTATATCACATTTATAACCCCGCTTTGCGTTCACCTTCCTCCCTCTGCCCCTTCCCCCCCCGGCCCCTATCCTGGTTTATACACGCACACACGAATCCGTCTAGGCGACACGCCGATTCGGACCTGGTCTAATATTAACAAGGTGGAATTTAACGTGCCCCTAAGCATTATATACATGCCTATAAATTGACCTCAAGGTGTTTTGTGGTGCGGGACTGAGGCGTGACCGTAAACAGTGGGAAAGCACAACACTTAAAAAAAAAAAAAGAAGAAGAAGAAGAAGGGGGGGGAGGAGGGCGTAGCAGGGGTGACTCGCCACCCGCGCTAAATTGAACTGATGGTTTCGTTCGTCAGCGGCGGCAGGAATAGTTATTTGCCTGTAAATCTACGTTCGGCTACACCGATCTCGGAAACACGTTTATAAGACTGTAAATTACCGTTTCTTTCCTTCGGGGAGAGAGTAGGAAAGGAAGAAAAGAGGGTGAGAAAGAGAAAGGTGTTTTTTTGGAAACAAGAGGTCCGTGTTATTTAGCTGCTGCTCACCCCTACTAAAGACTCCTTCCCAAAAGCTTGCGTAACATTGATTACTCACAAAGAGTTCACAACAACTATCATGTAGCTAAACTAATTGAGACAATCATGCTAAGTTATAGTCAGTCTAAAAGGTACCATTGATGTGGTAATGCCTATAGAAAGTCAGACATGCGACTCACTACCATTTAATTGCTCCTTTAAACCTGTTATTACAATGTTAACTGGCTTAAGTATATATTGCTGCCTTTTATTGCCTTGATGTGACAAATTAAAACATACACTCTGGAAGCGGCATGCATTTGCGGACGGAGTCGCAGGAAGAAAGGGAGTCGGGCTATGTCAAACCTGTCAAGATGAATTAATTTGAAAACTTGCATTTTTGCACTGTAACTCCCACCGCAGTTTTGATGCACGGGGAAACAGTATACGTGTAGCAGATGTATTTTATAATACATGTTATATGCGTATTCAGTCTCGCGCGGATCTGCCGTGAAACGAGCTGCGGTGCGTTAAAACCGAAACGTCCTTTCGGCTCTAAAACCTTGCTCAGTGAAGCGGAGGCCTGGGGCGGACAGGGGGTCGCGACGGATTTTGCAGCGGCGTTTCGCCGTGCAGCCGCCGCTGGCGGCCGGCGCTCAGGCCCGAGGGAGGGGGCGGCCTTCATGAGGAAGCTCTGCGGAGCTCCAGCAAGAGGGGGGGGGAATAAAAAAATAAAAATAAAAATAAAATATCTTGCTTCCCCACGCCCCGGGCTCGGCCAGGTCTGGGGATCGTTGAAGCGAGCCAGGCCGCGTCTGTGCCGCTCCGCGGAGAGGAGCGCGCCCTGCGCGGCGCCCCCCGCCGCCCCCCGCGCAGCCTATGCGGGCCGGGCCGGCGGCCTCGCGGGGCTCCCAGCTAGAAACCGTCGAAAACTCCCCTAAACAAGAAATGCTCAGCTTCCTCCTCCTTCCCCCACCCCAGCTTTCACCCTCCCCCCCCCAATCGCGAGAAGATGTCAGCGGGTTAAAACGTCCTGCTCGCCTCCTCCCTTGATCTCGGGGAGAGAGGTAAGAGTTGCTGGCACCTTTATGGGACTCAGACCTGCCGGGGCTGCGAGAAGCGCCGGCTCCCGCTAACTTTGATCGGCTTTATTCATCCCAGCTGCGCTCTATTTGTTTGTCGTTTCGCCCTTTTTTTTCCTCCCGGAATCGTTATTTATGGCCTGAAAAGTGAAACGCGCCACGATTTGCCTTTACACGGACTCATCTGCAAAAGAGGAGGGGGGGGGGGAACGACACCTCCCTTCTTCCCTCCCGCTCACCTCCCCCCCTCGTGAGGGGGGACTGCCAAAAGAGAGGATAGAGGGGAAAAAAATGGGCAAAAAAACCTGTCTCAATCATTATCAAATCAGCTTTGAATTCATTACTCCAGAGCATTAGCTAATTACCAGATCAGAGAGAAGAAAAAATAAATATTCCTTTAAATAACTGAAGGTAATTATAACCCTGTTGTTGACACTAACGATTAATAATTGATCAGAAGTTATACACAATAAATTGTCAATTTATCTCCCTATAAAAATGCACATACTTATGATTTTTTCCCCCTAGGCGTTTTTTAAGAGCCCGAGCAACGATAGCATCCACACGGCCGCTGCACGGAGAGCAGGGCGGCCTCTTTTTTTTTTTTTTTTTCCATCCAGATATCGGTATTTTGAAACCGCACGTCACGGATGACACAAGCCCGGATGGAGCAGAAGTGACTGTCGCTGCCGGCCTGAGCTGCCGCATGTCCGAGGAGAGCCGGGCAGGGGTGACGGCCCCCCCTCTCCTTTCCTTTGAGTCCCTCAAGCCCGAAAGGAGCACAGTTAACGGAGCCGCACGGTGCCTCCCTTCGAAGCAGAGCGACCGGGTCCCTCCGTCCCTTGCTTTTGCTAAGGGAAAGCCGGCTCGGCCTGGATTGGATGTGAAATGGTGACAATCTCCTGTGACTCACGGCTGGGAGCGGGGGAGAGAGGGGGGGACGCGGGGCCAGGTTGCAGGAGCGCGGCTGCCACCTCGGCCTGGGTGCTTACAGGTAAAACGCCCCTCCAGGATACAAAACCTGCCTACACATCGCTCCGTGCAGTTTTTTTTTAAACCTATCTAGGTACATGTGCCCTCCCGAGCGCACTTTCCTTCTGAAGTTTTGATAAAGACTCTGCTTCAAAGTCAGCAATCAGGGATTAGATGCATGGGTGCATTTGAATATTCGCCGTGGATTCTTTTGTTTCTTAACTTCTTTGCGTCTTTTTTTTTTTTTTTCTTAGAAGCCAGGAACATATCTGAGTTATTAGTTACTGGATTAAAAACAAATGGGAGAATTTCATAATAATGCACAGCTTTACTGTACATAACTGTTAACTTTACTCTTCAGCTACTACAGTGAAAAGGCTCTATACGATTAAGTCGATCGTGAGAAGCTTGCGCAAGCACCCGGGAAATGTCTGAATGCAGAAGGCAACCAAATGACCTATATATAAATCTCTTCTCTCTCTCTCCTTTTTTTTTTGGTGCCAAAGTTAATAAGTTATAAAATCTTTCCGATATTGATTACGCTCCTGCCACGCTTTCTCAACGGTACGTTGAGCCTTAACTCCGCTTAAATGAGATGTAACATGCGACGGACTCAGAAACTTCCAGAGGCGGCCGGATTTTCCCCGTCGTGTTTGGCCCAGAGGGGCCGCGACGGAGCGGTCCCCGCGGTGCCGGGCGGCGAACCGGGCTGCTGCCGCTGCCGCGCCGGGGGCCGCCGGCCTCCGCCTCCCGGCAGCGCCTTGACCGCCGTGAGCTAGGTGAGTCCGCCAGGTAGGGCGAAATTAGGCGGCGCACCTTGCAATTTGTTCCTTCGCCTAAAAATTATCCTTCCTCGAAAAGCCTCAAGACCTCCTCCAAGCGTGAGTGCTTGGAAAGCCCGACCTCTTTTATTATTATTATTATTATTATTATTATTATTATTACTACTACTACTACTATTATTACTATTATTATTATTATTATTTCTGCAGTCGCTCTCTTTCTTCATTAAGGCTAAGCATACCCGCGGCTAACATGCAAATATAGTGGAAACAGAAACGCAAGCTTCTATTGCGATTTGCGTTAACTTTCCCCTTAGACGGGCCGGTTTCCCCTCCTTGCGCGTCCAGGAGCGGTTCCCAGGTCTGTCTGCTTGTCCGCTGCTGGCCTGCGCTGTGTAATACCTCCATCCCCGTCCCTTCCCCCAGTCTCCACTCAAGCAAAGGTGCGCGATGCTTTTTTCCACTTTCAAAGACAGTTGGTGAGCAGCTTTCCTGAAACAATAATTCTCTCATTGAGAACAAATGTTGACATTTTCAAGGAGCAAGGAAAAGCGCAGCCCAGGAAGTGCAAGCGGGAGAGCGACCCTCTTCCTATTTGACGGTAGAGCTAATTCCTCGGGGATCCCACCTGAGATTAAAGCTTGAATTTCAATAAATCAGCTCTAATGAAACCTCTGGCCCTGAAGAGGGGAGTGTTTGTCTTCCCCGCTCCGAAACGAGCACAGAAAGGGGGGGGGGGAAGTAAATATGGAAAGGGGTGTGAGATTTTAATCCCAGCGGTCTGATCAGCATCGTTACGAAGTAAGCTGTACACAACGTGCTGGGTTTTATCTTTCATGTCTCTGTCTTGCTATCCTGAAATAATCGCATCGTTTGTGCCAACAACCTAGCAAAGCTACACCTTCCTCCTGCTTTTAATTTTAATTATTAAATCTCGAAAGGTATTGAATTCTTGCCCATTAATTGCTGGTTTAAAAAAATTATTTGCCAATCGTTTGGGTGTCGCCCATCTGAATCTACGAACCACTCGTGAATTTCTCGGGGGATGAGAGAAGTCCACTGGGTTTTACATACATAGTGAATACTTAAAAGCGAGTTTCCCAAGTCTTTCTACTTTTCTTTCCAGAAAGAAATCCAGGTCTAAATACTAGCAAGGGTGGGTAAATTATGGAAATCTTTTATAATTCTTTGGGCGTATAAACATCAAAGGAATGTCGTTAGCCTTTTTTAATCTCTGCCACAGCTTTTGGTTTTTACCAGTTGAAATGTGCACGATGTGTCCAACAGAGACCTGGAACACAAAACGTGGGTGGTGGGGACGGATAGAGTAGGAGGAACAGTGGGGGAAAGAAAGTTCAGATGTCTCCCCTAGTATAAAATGTTCCCCTGTAAAATCTTCCTAAAGTGCACGGTAAAGACCGTTTGAAGGTTTTTGTAGTAAATGTTTGCATCCACCTCATACGCTAAATTGGACGGGAAAAAACAAACATTTCCTGAGCTACTTTTAAGCTGTTTATCTAACTGCGGGATATACTGCGCAGAGATAGAACTGCATTTTACCTCTATAAAAAACCCGGTGCTGTAGAAGCAGAGAAGCATCATTCCACAGCACATGAAGCAGATGAGTAGGCCTCCAACTGTAAAGATCTTCAGTGTTTTATATTTAGCTAAATGAATACCAGGGTTTTCCATAATTACAGTATTAATTTTTCCCCTAACAGCTGAAAAACACATACATTTTCTCAATCTGTGAGACAGCTTTATATGGGTAAAATACGATGGGGGGGGGGAAGGGATAGGGGGAGTTGCATGTTCGCTTTTAAGAAACACCGCTTCCTTTCCCCCCATTTAATATAATCACAACATTTTTCCTGACTCCAGCCTAGAATGGCTCTTTATCCAGTTAACATTCCCAGGGCTGATGCCTGAAGTATCTAAGATCACTTTCAAATGCCCTTTCTAACAAGACCTGAGCAAGAGGCCACTAATTTTCACTGAACAAAAAGCCACTGGAGAGAGATCCGTTTGTCAATATCAACTGGTCCAGCAATTTCCCATCTTCAGACACATCGGCCTATCTGAGCTGGCAGATGTTTAGACAAGATTTTATAAATTGTTCAATATCAGACCATAATGAACCCCAACTGACCATTCCAAAGCAGCTAAAAGCATTCAGGATCTCCCCTGCTGGGATCTAATAATGCTCTCACGCTGGAACATTATTAATCATGGAATAAAATAGATGAGCCTCTTGAAAAATAAGTGTATGATTGATTAAAGGGCAATCTAAGAAGCTATTATTCTTGTTTTATAACCGTAAGTTATATTCACTCAATTTATCTTTTGGGGAAAATAAATGATTGTTCATTTCTTTTCTGAAATTATATTATATGAGGATTCCCATTATTTTACTGAAAATTAAAATGATTAGTTAGCTGTTTTTATGAACCCTATCAAGATAGATTTCTAATGTAACTATCAAACTAAAGATGTGGTTCACTGATATAAAAGAAGAAATACAAACCATAAACAATAGGAATTGGGCTATTTTTGCCTCATTTTTTGTATTTACGTATTTTAGCTAGAAGTAGAAACAAAGAAATTAAAAACAAACCATTGTAGATCACAGTTTTCCCCTAGAAATAGCTAATTTAGAGATCATTAACTCTAATAAAAAGCTACTTCACACCCAACAGAAATAGCTTATAAGAAACATGCATGTATTCATCTCTCTGTCTATGCCTATGCATGCACATATACAAATATGTATTTACACACATGCATATATTTAAAGTTTCAATGTAACGGAACAACCCAGAAGGAATTAATTTATGCAAACCATATCTTTGCAGCATATTTAAATTGCTTGCTCATTTTATGGTCTAAGCTGTATCAAGTGAAATTACAACTTCCATCGTTTTCTAAATAATAGATTATTATTTTGGGGGAAATGAACGAAAAACACCATATTGTTGCAGACTAGTCTGTTTTTATTTACAATTAGAGATATAAATTAGTAAAGAATTCTCGTTAAACAACGAAAGATTGTATAACCATCAACGTTTCAAATAAAAACCAGGCAAAATTTATTTACAAAAAGTTCAGATTCCATTGCAATACAACTTGCATAAATTACTAGAAGCTTTATATCGTTACAAAAATAAATATCAAATTTGTTTCCACTTTGTAAGGACTCAAGTTCTCCAATCACATCTTTATTATCTCTACTGTATACATCTTTTACAAATAAATTTTACAATAAATCCTATCACACCTATCGAATATATACCGTGGCAATGGAGTGATCAATTCAAGATATCCTGAGAAAAACAGATCTGTTTTCAAAAGTCACACATACATTGGGGAAACTATACTATACCAGCAAACTCACGTATGTCCAACAAAATTCTGGTTTAATAATTAGAGTCTGAAGATTTAGTAGTGCTCTGTGGTCTTCTTTTATACAGTGGCACAAGATGTGATCCGGATTTAGAGATTTGTTATATATCTTAGCTCGGGGAGAGATGATGGCTTGCTGACTTTTTTCAAAGCAATTGTGACACCTACCTGTGGACCAAGGAAAAAACCAGATCATCCAAAAGTCCTTCAATTACACGCTGACACCATTAGATTGTAAAAAGGAGGTGAGGCAAAATCCTTACTCTTCTTGCCTTCTTCTAACAGAAGAATTAGTTAAAAAAATATAGACAAGGCGATTTTGTTGTGGTTGTCTATTTAGCCCTAAATACAGAGGTATTACGAGTGCCGTTGACAGCCAGGCAAGGGGCAAACCACAGATAACATACCCTGTTTAAGATGCATGCCCGTCTCTTATAGGTCCCTTTCATTGTAAATATATGGTCACTGCGTGAAACCTCACTTGTAATGAACGATTCTCGCACTTCCACGCGAGTACAAGCATTTTATTTTTAAGCAACAATACCTTTAAAGAGTATTTTAGTAAAGCTCTCTTTCCATAACATTTAAGTAGTTCTTATGTTTTCGCCTTATGCAAACAAAGAATATGCAAGGTTAAGGAACTGGCTAACCTGACTTCAAAATGAATATTAACACGAGAAGGAGAAACTGTAACGAGAAGTTTAAAAAAAAGCAGAAAAGAGTGTCTTGCTTTGTAATCAGCCTCTTATGTAATGAAGCAAGAAATGAACGTTAAGCAAGTCTAGAACTGTGCAGTATGTCGTGGACCTGGTGCCAAATGATCAGTGTAATAGAAAATGTTCCCACTTACTTGCATTGCTGTGTGATTGCACTTCTATAGGTACGGTTGTACTCCTACTGTGCAGACTTCAGTGGGATCTGTCAAAATATAACCGTCAGTTAGTCACAGGACACAGCTAGCTAACTAGATTATACAGTTTATGTATGTCCCAGCCCTCACTTGCACAGAATTCATCGCTAAGTCATTCAAAAGACTTTTGGCCAATGTTTTAGAATTGCCTTTATCTCGAATATTTTTTAAAATAAAGTGACAAATATATTTACGTAAAACTTATTCAAAAAGAGTTAAATGTGTCATGCTGCACATAATTTCATGTCCAAGGTTAGCAATTATCTGAACTCAAAGCTGAAAAAAAAAAAAAAAAAAAGTGAGGATACTGAAATTTACGAGAGCAAAAACAGTCTGCCGAAAAAAATTAAAGGTAATGATACCAGTACTCTCTGGATATCTATGTATTTATTTTTCCTTTTAAAAATGGCTTCTAAGCTGCATATGAAGCGTGCGAGACTGCTTGAAAAGCCGTCTTTCACACTTCCTCTCTTGGTTCCTAAAGGCAAGTATCGATACGCCGGCGACATGCAATTGTTAATCCCAGGATAATGCTATTGCCCATCTTCAGCGTGCAGTCGTAGCGGTGACAGCGCACTCGCTGTTTTGTCCGAAGGAGGTTTCTATATTTAACGTGTATAAAGAATTTACACTGGTTGCGAGGGGGGCAGGGGAACGCAGGGGAAGAAAGCGGTAAAACAAGTCACCTACCTTTCTTAGAGTCATAGCTAGAGGGCCTGTAATGTTGTTCTAGCTGGTTAGTGATGGTTTTCAAAGAGTCACTGCTCTGCTTGTGAACAGAGCTGGCATTTAGGACAGTCTGACTTAGTCCCTCGTTTGAAGCCACTGCTGCGGAGTTGTATCTCAGGATTCCCTGGCTCTGGAGAGCGTTAAAGTTCCCATAGTTTGTATAATTGCTATAAAAAGGTGAGGTGTAATAAATATGCCTCCCCAGGAGGGAGGAGGGCGAGTAGGCAGCGCTGTGCGGGGTGGAGGCGGAGGTGGCCGACGACAGAGCCGGGGGCTGGCAGCTGGGGCCCAGGTGCTGGCTTTTAAGGTCCGAGGTGGCGATTTCGGCCAGCGACCAGAGCTTGGGCTTGGTGGCGGGCGTCGGGGGGCCGGGCGAGGCCTTGCTGGCGCTGCGGGCGGCGTCGGCGTGCGGGTGGCCCAGGAGCGGCGCCTCCACCGCCGCCAGCGGCGACGAGGTGGCCGGCTTGGCCGGCGGGTCGCGCTCCCCGCCGCCGCCGCCGCCGTCGTCTTCCTCGATGTCCTCCTCCTCCTCCTCTTCCTCCTCTTCTTCCTCCTCCTCCTCCTCCTCGACGTCCTCGTACTTGTCCTTGCCCTCCGAGCCCGACTCGCAGAGAGGGTCGCCGGCGCGGCACGGCAGCTTCTCGCCGTCCGACTCGGCGGAGCACGAGTGGTCCGTGAGCGAGTCCACTTGCAAGCTGATCCCTGCAAGGCGTCCGCCGGGCGCGGAAAGGCAAAGTCAGGGGCACCGACAGAAGAGCGCGGCCGAGCAACGCACGCCGCCGCCGCCGCCGCCGAGCAGACGCTGGCGACCGCGGCCGCCGCTGTCTCATTGCACTTCCAGGCCGAGCCCCGCGGGCCGGCACCGCCGCTGCACCCGGCGCCGGCCTGCGTGCGCCCCTGCTCCGCGGCGCCGCGCGGAGCCCGGCGCGGCCCGGGGTCCCGCCGGCCGCCCCAGCCCGCCCGGCCGCGGGAGAGCAGCGGGGAGCCGGGACAGGGCACTTCCCCTCCCCCCCCCAAACCCGCGACTTTTGGGGTCGCTTCTGCTAAACAATACCCCCTCCTCCGGCCCCCCCCATCCTCCCCCCCGCTCCCCGGCGGCGGCGCGGGGGCGGCCGCGGGGCACCCGACGGGACGGGATGGGGCGACCCCGCACCCCGAGCCCACCTTCGTCCTCAGCGGAGGTTTCGTTGCTCTCAGGCATCTTCCCCGGGCTTTCCTCTTTACTCCTCGCCCCGTCGCCTTCGTCGTCGTCCTCGTCCTCGCTCTTGTTCCGCGGGGCCCAGGTCATCTTGTTCTCCTTCTTGAGGCGCCGGCGGGCGTTGGCGAACCAGGTGGAGACCTGGGTGAGGGTCATCTTGGTGATGATGGCCAGCATGATCTTCTCGCCCTTGGTGGGGTAGGGGTTCTTGCGGTGCTCCTGCAGCCAGGCCTTGAGCGTGGCCGTGGCGTCGCGGGTGGCGTTTTTCCTGTACGCGGGGTCGTTGAGCTGGTAGGGGTAGGCAGGGCTGCCGTACGGGTGGTAGCTGATGGCTCCGGTCATCCCCGTCGTGTGAGCGTCGTAAGGGGAGCCCTGGACAGAACAAAACGGCGGGGTTGGCAATTTGTTATTGCTGATAGCCATTAGTAAGTTGTCAAGGCGAGATCGCTGGTTATATTTGTATTTCCCTGGGATGGTGTCTTGTATCCATATTCTATGAGGGGGGGGGGAACAGCACCCAAAGGCCATTAAGTTGTGATCCCCCCCCCTTCCTCCGCCCAACACACTTACACGCACATACACTTATAGTCGTCGATGTTTTAATCTTTCTGACTAATTTTAGTTCTTTGTAATTGAGTATTTCCCAATATCATTTTTGAATCACGCAGACATTTTCAAGGCCCTACAGGTAGTGTCTTGATATCTGCATTTCTCTCAAAGGTTCAAAAGATGTTTCCTTTTTCGCTATAGAAAATACAACAAAGCCGCCACTTAGCAATTCACTGCACTAATGCATTGCAAATCCAATTTGCAAATCAGAAGATATGCACCGTTTCGAATTGTTCAAATGCGATGTAATTAGCATTTTAATTCGCCCTTTAACGTTTAAATTGCGCTTATTTAAGTCTGCATAATGGAAGAAAAGTTAAAGATATTGCTAAGGAACTCGCTAACTTTTAGCACGTTTCAGAATCCTACAGAATGGCGAGTCACAGGCACGAATTCTCCTAATATTCGAGATAGTTCACAACCTCACTGCAACTTCCAGCCACTCGCCTATAGCTTCTCAACAGGAAAAACAAGCGAGGGAGATCCTCAGATCCTTTATACCACCCCAAATAAAGACTGCACGACAATGTATGCACCGTATTTTACAAACAGAAAGCAAGTAGTTTCCCTGTCACTTTGCAGGGAGAGCGAACTACCCTGCTGCCATCCCTTCCTAAGATCTCGACAGCGGCTCCGATCTTAAATTCCGGGTGCAGGTCTTTGTGTGTATGGGACTAGATATGTGTCTGACTGTGTGTGTATGTGTATAAAACTATATAATCATCTAGACTTGCAGTTTATTTGTATACTTTATGGTTTTATTTATATAGTTTATGCATAGAATACACACACACGCAATTGCAAATGTTCCTTTTAACTAATAAGAAGAAAGTGAAATTCGAAACTGCGGCCACCACAACCATCTTGGGCTTAAGCGTAGCTCACAGATCGCAAACAGATGCTCCTTTTCATTCCTAAAATCCAGTTAAACCATTAGCACAAAATACACTGAAAGTAAATAAAACCACACAGGGATAAAGCCCGCAGCGCCTCTAAATACCGACTTAAAAAAGAGAGAGGAAAAAAAGAAGGAAAAAAAAGAAAAAAAGAAACCCTCCCCTATCCTACCACAGCGAAAGGAGAAAAAGAAGGAGGGGGATGAAAACCTCCAGCCCAACTGCCTGAGACGATCCGTATTTCTGTAGTCGGGGCTGCCGCACGGCTCCGCCAGCAGCGGGGCGAGCCCGGATCCCAGGCCCGCCGGCACCGCGGTCGGCTGGGGCGCGGAGCGAGGCAGCGTCCCGGCCCCAGCCCCAGCCCGGCCCCAGCCCCGGCCCGCCGCTCCGCGCCGCGCCGCGCCGCGCCGGCAGCCGCGGCCGGGCAGGGGCGGGCGGCGGCGGAGCTGGTGCGGAGCGCTCGCCGGTGCGGTGCAGCGCGGCGCGGTGTCGGGGGCTGATGGTGAGTGTGTGAGGAGCCAGGCTGAAGATGATGAGGATGAGAATGCGGATGCTAATGAAGAAGGAGAGGATTGCTCTTCGGTAGTTACCATGTAGGAGGGGAATCCCGTGGCGGGGTCTGTGGAGTACTGGAGCGGGCTGGTGAAGCCTGTGGCCGCCGCCTGGGCGGTGAAAGCTGCCGATCCCGGGTAAGGGCTGAACGCCGATCCCGACGAAGACCTGGCCAGCTCCTCGCTCCTGGGGGCCGCCAGAGCCGACGCCCCGTACGCCGGGCAGGAGTACAGAGCCAGCGAGCCAGGGGGCTGGTAGAGGTAACCCTGAGGATAGGACATGGCTTGCACTGGCGTGCACAGGAGCAGGGAGGGGGCGAGGGTGACCGGCCCTGCTGCTGCTGCCGCTCCTGGCGCTGCTTTCGTGCTCTCCCTCTCTCCCGCCCTCTCTCTCTCTCTCTCTCTCTCTCTCTCACCCCGGTTGGCTCTGTGCAGTTATGTAGAGAATCAGAATTGTTATATGCTCCCCCCCATGCGCACCCGCTCAGAATAAAAACAAACAGGAGGGGAAAAAATAAAGAACACCCCCCAAAAAGGGAAAATAAATCGAGCGGTCAGAAATCTAACCGGGAGGGGAAGGGCATCTGGGAGAGAGGGAAGAGGAGAGGGTTAATAAAAGAGAGAGAGAGAGAGAGAGAGAGAGAGAAAGCGAGATAAACGGAAGGGGAGACTGAGAAAGATAGAGAGAGAAAAGCGAGCCCCCGAAATCAGAAAAGTGGCTGCTGCATATGGAGTTCTCCTCGCCAGCCAGCCAGCTCCCCCAGCGCCTGCGAGCCTGTATTTTGGGGGAAGTATAGAGTCTGAAGTGAAGAGTTGAGGGAAGGAGCGCTCGAGTTTCCGAGGGACATTGGAAAACGGAGCTGTCCGTCAGCGCGGCTCATCTGCATAGCGCGGCGGGCCCGCCCCTGCCCCGCGCCCGCGCCCGCGCCCGCGCCCGCGCCGGCCCAGGCCCCGGCCCCGGCCCCTCCCGCGGCCGGGGAGGGAGGCGGGCGGGGAGGCAGGCAGGGAGGGAGGGAGCGAGGGCAGGCTTTGTAATGCAAGCCAGCCTCTCCGGCAGCCAGCACACTGCTGCAGCCCCGCGATGATACGGCCGATCGGCTGCTCCGCACGCGGAGCGCCATCAATGCTCTTTCACACGCTCTCCGTTGCACTCCCTCTTTCCATATCCGCAAGGAAAAGAAAAAAAAAAGAGAGAGAAAGAATATATATTTTTATATATACAGATACATACGCACACCCCTTCCCACCCGCACCGGCAGCAGCTCTCGCAGCTGACGATGCACACAGGCACATATCACATACATGTGCGCCTGCACGCCTGTGGGTGCGTACACGCTCGGGCTCGACGGAGCTGAGCAGTAGCACAAGGGAAGAGCACTTTGTAAAAGTATTGCCCTATATGGTAGGAAAGAAGACCAACTGCTCAGATCAGCACAGCCAGGATCGTGCTGTTCCTGTCAGCAAGAGCTTTCCAGTTTTATAAGTTGCCACAAAACAGTCAAGATCTTTTGTCGTGGAGTGCGCTTGCACATGAAGGAAAGAGGAATCCTGATCTCTCTTTCATTTCTATTCTTCCTGGTCTAGGGCGTGAAGAAGAGGCCTGTGTGACTCCTTCCGGGGGGGCAGGTGCCCCCCTTCCCCTTTTGCAGTTCAGATAAATCTCTCGGGATAGGCTTGCGGTGTAATTAATTTCGCAAATAACGTAATCTCTTCCCCCCCCCGCCCCGTCCCCCTTCGGCCCTGGCCACCATCAGCTTCTAGACCTTCGCAGCTCCACTCCAGTCTGGACGTGAGAAGACATGAAGGCATTTTTTTTCCTTCTTCATACAAATATAAATAAATACATATATGTGTGTGTAATTTTTTTTTCTTCTCCAGGATGGTTAATCTGGAGAGACTCTTAGGAAACCTATGGTTAACTGCACCCCCTTGAACGCCGGCCGTGCACTGTCTTTCCTCCCGCGCTCGCCCCGTGGCCGCGCCGAGGCGGTTCCCCTCCGTGCGCTCGTCCCTCGCCCGTGGGAAGGGCACGGCCGTGTGCGCAGCCCACGAAACGTCCTTCCTGCCGGCAGAGCCGCCCTTGCGCGCCCGCGCTAGGCCGCTCCGCCGCCCCGGCCCGCACCTGCGCCCGCCGCGGGCTTCGCCCCGGCAGGGCAGGATCCGGCCGGCAGCGGCTGCCCCAGCCTCCCAGGCGGCGGCACACGCCGAGAGTCACCCGCAAGCCTTTCGTCCGCGATAGACACCACATCGAAAGAGCGGAATGAGTCCCTGAGCTGTTGAAAGTATTGTTTAGGCTCGGACCCTTCCCCCCCCCCCCCCCAAGGTTCATCAAACCGTGTGTTTTATTTTTCCCACATGTGCGAGTGAGCATTATCCCGTACTTAAGCAAATGAAGTCGCTTTACGTTTACTCATGGCTTCTTTAAAAAATTCCTCAGGTAATTTCAATTAGCTAAGAGGGAGAAAAAGCATCAGATCACAGAACGCCGAGGAATCGGCTCGCAACTGACAGGAAGGAGAGATGGCAATAACTGAAGAATTATGGGTTAGCAGGGCAGCCTATTGTTAATCAATTAAACATGCAGCTAATAAAAAAATACACTTCGAGAAGCCGTTTCAATAGACTCGCGGACATAGCGAGGATATTGCCGTATTAAAACTACGGTCGAGTATAAGGCTACGTATAGAGTATGAAGCAATTCTAGCTTCCCCTTTTCCTACGTTATTTTTCATTTCTTTCCTTTCCTCGTTCTCAGTGAAATCTACATACCAGTTTACCCCTGCACGCAGCAGAAGAGATCTGGCCACCAGACATACTGGATTAACTCCTATCCAGTTCTATCAGCTGGCCTGTAGAAGAGGCAATCCTTAAAAAGGCAGGTGAGGGGGAGGAGAATAACACCAACAGGTATTTCTTGTCATTAACTCCCGACTTCCTGATAAGAGAGTGATAAACAACTGGTAAACTCAGTGCAACAGATTACAGAAAAGACGTTTGCTTCCTTGCTTGATTAATGCGCATATATTAAATAAAAATAGAAACTCTAAAAACAAGAGCTTTATATAAAACACATTCATATTTCAGGAGTTCTGTGGGATAATCGATATCAGGCGATTACATCTGAATAACCAATTTCTGTGTTCCGCAGAGCGAATTCTGAGTATACGAGCTCTGTCTCTGAACGGAGCAGCATCTGCAGAGCTGAGGATGCAAAATTAATTATGACATTATAAAGTCATACAGGAATCTCTCTAAGTCAACCTGCATGCCTTGCAAAATGAAGTATACTCGCTGCATTTTTATTTGGGAAGCCCAGTCTGTTCTTTCCAACAGGGGTGGTGTAAATGAATGTTTATCTACGCGAATTGATTGCTTTTAGTTCCTCCTCTTTAATAATTAGTGGAACAATACAGATTGGGAATACAATGACCGTTGTGTTTACATTATAACAGGGGATTAATGCTATTAAGTGAGTGTTACAGTTATGACCTGGGAAGAGTACTTAAATAAATACCGTGATCCCAGGAGAATTGATATAATTCAGTTCAGAGTGTGTGTAGATACGCACAGACACGCACGCACACACCAGAGATGCAAATCTCCATACATATCTACATGCATATACATATGTTTTACACGCCAGGTATACATGCACGTTTGTATAAAATGTAGGTGTTGTTTTCTGTTCCATCTGCATGTCTTACCTCGATGAATTTGTGTGTTGTGTGTGATTTCGGTAGGAGCAATGCTTAAATCTGGAGCGTAATAAGTCCCCTTCCCCCAAACACAAAGAGTAACAGATTCTATTTCTGATGTTTTAATTTGTGCAGTCCAAAACTATTGTTTTATATACGGAAATGGGGGGTAATTTCGCAATCAGAGATTAGTGGGGTAAAATATTATCATTTCAAAAGACAAGTTCTTGCGTTGGTTTGATTTGCATAATTTTTGTATGCCTTCAGAAAGGCATAGATTTGCCCATTGCTAGGAGAGAGCATACATTTTATTACACCAAGCGCGCCACTAATTTGACTGCACAAAACAGAACGAAAAGCCAGTGGGGTAATTTGAATATAGCTGCTGAACTCTTTGCGATAAACAAACCAGAAAACCGTGTCAATAATGTTTTAAAATATTGGTCAGTGTACGTGGCTCTATTTAACTTCTCGGAGTTATCTCTGTTTGATTTGAATGCCTTGTGCAGGGAATAGGTTTTTCATCTGCCTGGCTCCACAGCTGAAATCTAATTTTCCCATAGTACTACCCGTTACTAATAAAAAGCCATCTAACTTGCACAGTTAAACAGCAGAATAGTATTACATGCACTTTTTATTGATAATAACTGTGGCAAATTAAAATGCCTACACAGAGACATTAAGACTGTACACACTGCCTTTTTATTTGAATAATCTATTAATTTGTTCGGCGTTTACCTTCCTAGATTTTAAGCGGCGCTCGCCTTGTCTTCTGTAATTTGCTTTGCTCCAGGTACAATTGAGCAGGTAGCCGGTAGCCCCCCAGCCCCCCAGCCCCTGCCCCTGTTCAGCTATCGCTCACCGACGTCCTGGGAGACAGCTTTAGCGGTTTGTCATTTATTGGCTCTCTCTCCTTGCACAAGTGACAGAGGCTGAAGTTTTCGGGCGAGCGAGGTTGAGAGCCCCGTCTGTGGGAATTGCCCTCATGCCACTGTTACGGGAGCGCAATCTGCTTTGTGCAACAACCACTTGAGCTTCTGCCCGGGACTTGTGCGTTTGGGGACTATTTATCGAGGACCCCATTCTCTTACATTTTACTCAGGTGCAAAAAAAAAAAAAAAAATCTCTCTAGCAAGGAGACCTTTCCTGCATCACTGTGGCCCAAAGAGGCGCACATGCCTGTTACTTGGACAATGCCGCTTACCCGATTGTCATGACACTGGTCACAGTAACTTTTTAAGCAGAGCGAAGTGGAACTTGGTGAGCTTTAGAGATGTAACACAATGCGCAGCAGAAACAGTTTCCTGTGACATAACCACACAATGGTGTGGGAACGCTTTCTCCTTTCTGTCATGAAATGGGGGACCGCCACCATCTCCCGGAGACAGCGACGTGAAATAATAGACTATTGTATTTAAAAATAAAAACGGCACACGCATACTATGCAAGCGGAGTTGTCCAGTTTTCTAGTAACAGAAGCCTGGTTTGCGAGGCTCTTTCTGAACGAGCTGCTTTGCAGGGGCGACCTGTGCAAGTGAGGGGAGACGGGATGAGTTGGGTGAGCCTTTCTGCCGTACGTCTGCTCATAGGGTTAAAGGCAATAACCGAGAAAACTGAAAGGGGGAAATGAGAAGAAAGAACTTTTCTTTCCCCTTCTTCAGGATAAAATCTTTAGTTCAGGCTGTGTATGGGAGGGGGCGCTGTGGCAATGAATTCTCCAGCGCTCCAGAGCACTCGGAGCGCAATTGTTAATGTAAGCTTCTTCCCTGGGGTTTCTTTTCAAATTTCCATTCTTTACTTTTATTAATGTTATTATTTAACTGTCGCCCCGTGACACCTACACTAAAAGGTGGACTATTCGCATGAGCTGTGGTCACTTCGCTTCTCCTTAACCCAGTTTTCTTCCTTTTTCTGTCTTCCTCTTCAGTTCGGTAAGAGTGGACTAATGTGTTTCACTTTTAAAATACACTGAAAGAAGGACCTATCCGGTGAAGTGATGAGAATTTAGAGAACGCTCCATGACATGTAAGCATGCACAACATAAGTACAAATGAAATGTACCCCCTGTTTGTACTTCCCCCTCGCTTTGAAAGTGAAATTTTACGCTGAAAAACGAGCCCATAGCGAGGATTTAGCTTCCCACTTTTGAGACTTTATTTGGGATTTTTATTTTTTTTTTCTTTTGGAAAACTAAACCGGATCTCTGAAAAAGCAGATCTGGGGCGTAGAAAATTTGCTTCCCATACGTCACACTGTTATGAAGTGTCTTAGTCATTTTCTGCTTAGGGAAATACAAGCAAATGTATATCCGTAGGTATAAGATAAAAGACCTCCAAAGCCTTCGCGGAGCCTGCTACTTTCACCTGAAAGGCAGGCAGCGCTTCTCAGGGAGAGAACAAGTGCACGATCCACAGGTGGGATAGTTCCTCATTCTTCAGGAAGCGGCGCGGGAGGGGAAATTAAATCCGTGCGTTGCCTTTCTCGAACGAGCCACCGAGAAATCCGTGCGGCGCAGGCAGAGGCGCGGAGGTCCCTGGTTGCGAGGGGCTCGGAGGGGCCCGGAGCCGCGGCCGCCCCGCGCCGCGCCCCGCGCCGGCCTGTGCGCGCTGCCTGCGCGGAGCCGCGCTCGCTTCTCGCAGCGCCTCTAATTGGTTTCTTTGGGAAAAGTTGCGAGCAGCCTGGTGGGAGGCGGGCCGCTCAGCCCGGGTGGCTGCGGGCAGGGGGGCTCGCAGGGACGAGCTGCCTCCCCCGGCCGCCTGCACCCATGCCTGGGCTGCCGAGGCGAGAGGCGCTCCCCATCCCCCTTCTGCCGAGCCGGGCAGTCAATACCACGTCTTTGCCTCTGGATTTTGTACTCCGCCGGCGTGTACGACAAAGCTTGCCCCCGAGTTAGTGCGAGGTTTAATCCCTTTAGCGCCTGGTACACTTTCAAAGTGGTTGATGGACAGAGTAAAGGCAAAGGGGGATGATTTATTTGAAGAGCCCGGGGACGTTTTATTTTAAGGGCTCAGGTTGAAATGGAGTCTTCTGAGGCCGGAGCAGTCAACGAGTAGGTTTTGGCCAAGGAATACTTGTAGGCAGGCTCCTTGCAGGGCTTTAGCTGGACCAGAGGTGTGTTTATATGTTCTCCTACCGGTTCCTCCCCGTAGTTATGCCGGCTGTGTGGAAATTTGCTGTCACATTGCAATTGTCTAAAACAATTTTGAAGTCACCCTGACAGATCCCTTCCCAGTCTTGTAATTGCCATCATCCGTTTGATCACCACTTTTAACACTAGAGAGCACCTGCTCACCTGCTTTGTGCTTTTCTCTCATTCACTCAGTCAGTCATGTGGGTGTATATGCATACATCATCCATATGGAGACCCTGAGACATATTTCTAGATCAAAAAACCCAGCATCCTACCGAAATACCCCAGTCTTTCCAGTAACAGCCTTCTGGAACATGGGGGACCTCTCGTTTCCCCTTAAAAATGGGTAGCTTCCCTTCCCAGAACAACTGACTACCCCAGTCGTATGTTCATTCAAGCTTACTGGTATATGCTCAAAAGCAGTGAGAAAAAATACAGGAAAATTGTAGTCATATTCAGAAAAGCATTATGTATTCATTTGTGCAGTGATACCATGAGGGCTAAAAAAACTCTATTTAAAGTTAGTACAGCATAGCTCAAAACCGTTCAAGTAACTTTATAACAGTTTTATACATTATAATAATTGTGTACTTGTCTTACTTTAATGGGCAGAGTTAAGGGTATTTGAAGTTTTTAGCTGTGCATTTCCTTTAAAATGAAATTACATTTAAATCAATGTTGAATCACCTGTCTCTCTCACATTTAGTTAAGGAATAATTGCAAAACTGCTTTTTTTTTTCTTTCTTTTTTATCATTTACCTTCAACATTTGCTCCAAATTAGAATATCAAGATTATTTTGGAAATATTTCTCTTAATGTTAGTCTTTCATAGATAAACAGCAAGCAATCCTCCCACACAAATATTACTATGAATATTATGAGCAAGATAAACATAGTGCTACTTCTAATTTGTTTAAAAAATTGCTGTTTAGGTTTGCTCCTCCAGTCTGACTGCTTTTCCCTACTCTGGACCAATGCTAGAGTAGACTGCCAGCTAACCCAAGTTTACAGCCTGCTTACGTCAGGTAAAGGAAGAGTGGACAGACCATCTGGCATCCAGTTTTTCAACCTGAACAGTTTATCAAGCTTTTTTCATTCGGAAATGGCTGGTGGCCAAACAATTTACCAGTGAGAAGTCTAAACACATACATGTTTCTTGTCATACAACAAATGGACTCATTTCCATCAGCAGAAGTACAGAAGGAAAATTAGCTGCAAAGAAGAGGTATGCTTTGATTACTTCTGGTATCAACATGGCTTTGAATGACATGACTGTTGACTTTGTTATGTGTTTGGCTATGTTCATCCTAACAGTGGTATCCTGTTGTGGCCAAAATATTATGTACTGCCTGACTCTTCACTCTATGAAGGCTTTGGAGAGCATGTCTTATTTTGGCAGCAAGACCATTTGGGGAAAAGAAATACCTAGATACTAGTACTAAATGCTAAATATCTAAAAACTAGTATTAACATAAATTAATCAACAGATTTTCTTCAGTTCTCAGAAAGACATTTTATGTTTGAAGTGTAGTTCTGGGAGTTTAAAAGAAAAAAATCTCTTCATGCTTATCAGGAGGAGACAATGAATTCTGCTTTATGCAACTCAGCCTTAAAACACATTACCTTTTAATGCATCTCTGAAAGGAAAGTAGTGAAATAATTCTTTTTTTTTTGACTTTTCCCCAATTGATTATTAGTAAAGTCCTAGAAGGTTATGACTCCTCCACACTTTTGAACTTTTTTGAAATTATTGTTGAGAATCATGTGGTGTCATTATCTCAAACACCAAAAGTATGTAATTTTGTTTAAACTATATTTCTCACACAAATACAACTCCCGACTATTTCAGCTGCAACCTATCTGGCTGAGGCTTTGTACATGAAAGATATAAAGTTATGTCAGTGGAAAGAAAAAACTACCAATTAACCAGCAGCCTCCACTGTGACGTTTTTGTCTCAAACAATTCTGTCCTGAGATTGCCAGGATTTCTACAGCCTTGTGGTGTTTTCTGTTTTTTAAAGCGGTTGGATTCTCAAAATCAAGGTAAACCAAAAGTTCCCTCCTTTGTCTCACTCTTCTCTTCCCCTGCTGCTATTCCCTCACCTTCACTTAGCTTAGATTTTCTGGATAATAGTGGTGTAGCTGACACATCACAACTTGGCAATGGTGGACTTGCCTTTGCAACTTTATGAGACATTTTTATGATTATCGTAAACAATCTCACCAAAAGAACACTATGAGCTTCATCTTGTCACTTGAACTTCAAACATGTTATTTTAGGACAGCTCAATAATCAGATACAACATAGTATCAGGTGCTACTTCACTATAGTTTTAGTGAGATTTCTTTTTAAAGTAGCAAAAATTAGTTCTGTAAATACACTGAATTAAGAGATAGTTCAACAGTGTTCTTGCAGCAATGTATAACAGGTTTTTGGTTTTACAGAAACACATTTAATACAAGATGCGCACCTGCACAACAGATAAAAAGGTTACATTGTTTCTGGGATAGATAGGTAATTCCTAACACCCATTGCCTTTCAGCTGAATTTATGCACCTTGTCAGAACAGAATCCACTTAAAATACTTCCAGGAACTCTTGATAAAAAAAAATCTATGAAGGAATAAAGCATTAAATCTAATTCTTGTTAAAAAATACGAATTATAAAGGAATCCTTTCCCTTTGAAGAGGCTTGTTTGTGAGAAGCAATTGAAAGAATAAACAGCACACTGAATATGCTTTTTTACTTCGTTTTTGATTGTTTAGTCTGTTTCCACCTGAATGACGGAATTGTTGATTTCTACTCTGATTTTTGTTTATAGAGCTTGCTTAAGAAATTGTTGATCCACTGATACTGGCAGCTACCTTGGGAATGTTACTTTGGACTAGTCTTCTATTCTTTTGTTTTCTCTCTTTTTTTCTTCACTTTGGCTGGCCACATACCGTCTATCAGATTTACCCTTTTTAAAGTCACTAGTCAGTATTTTGGCAACTGAACATGTAGGCCATGATCCCTCCTCAGTTTTCAGGCCCGTGATACTGTCCATAGCAAAACTCAGTGAAGTTAAAAGAAAAGGAATTCTTCCTTCAGTGTTTAAGATGGCTCCATGACATTATCGAGGCGATCAATAATTGTGCCATAATGCCAGGTGTTGCACAAGCACACAGCCAAATGGACTGCTCCTAAGCTACAAAGGACATATATATAGCACTACTACTGGGGAGGTAGTATGCTAACAGACTTTTAGAAGCCTTTTAGTAAGTTTAGGAGTATAAATTATGTTTTACAAGTTAAGATTTTCAGCATAAGTTAGGTAAAAAAAAAAAAGATATCAAGGGAAGAAGAATCAAGGAAAATACTAATAGGTGAAGGGCTGTGGAAGCTGTAGACTTCCAATCAAGGTGCAGGATTGAGTGCAGAACAGGAATGGACTGATATAGGTAAACACAGACTATATAAATGAGGCAGAATTTTAGGCAGAACTAGTCAAGAGATGGGGATTAATTAACTACATCCACTTGTTATATTCGTAATAACGCAGTTTTATACCAGTGACCAAGATAATAAAGGTAGGTTTTATGATATTTTTCCCTGCTTTAACCCATATTCCCGCTCATGTGCCCACCTGCAGGTGAAATGAAACCTTTGAATCATGGCATATACGATTGAGCAAGAATTATCTCTTCACAGGCTGACTCTTCATATCTTAAAACTTATGAAAGTGTCAGCAGTAAGACTGTTCTCTCTGTTACAGTTAGAAAACCTATATTACAAATTATCTCCTTCATGCAGCATTTGTATTTCACTACTTCAATTCACCTGTGGTATTCTGTTATTGGTATTTTCAGGAAAGCTCCTTTAAAATAGTTCTTTAGAGTATTGTGTTGGCCTGGAACTGAACACTTGATCTTTCTAAACATGCTTGGAGGTCAACACCAACATGAGAGAAACTTTAAGAGCTGAAAGATTGGATTACATATCACGAAAAGGTAGATTGCTACCTTGGTTACTATATTTTCATCTTTTGCATTTTTTAAATTATGTTTTTATTAATGTCACTGATTAAAGAATGATTTTTTCTTTTGCACAGGTTATTCTATGTGATATATAATCTCTAGATTTCAGAGGCCACTTGGCTGGTTGCCATACCACCTACAGATACACTTGCATAAAAGAGGCCACAGTACTGTGATTTAAATAATCTAGTTCAGGAAGCTGGTTTGATGGTGGGTCAAAATCAAAATACCACAGAGGGGTAAATTTCCGAGAGCTACACCAGCATCTTGGACTTTGATTTTAGAAAGTATTTGTTATTTCCTCACAGAAGTTTTCCAGACCTAAAAGACATTTTCAAAGATGGTAGCATACGTATTAGCCTATACCTGAAATTGATACTTAATAAAAGATATCTAAATATTTAATGCTCTGATTTAAAGTTGATTTCCTAGGCCTTTCAACATTAAACAGCACAAGGTCTGAAAGTCTGTAAGAACTGGATCCTGTGTCTTTGTCTACACATTGGAACCGATGTTTTTTGAGGAAATTGATGGCAGAAATCGGTTTCGTGGAATCATGGACAGAATGTGCTCAGTTTTTGCTCATTGAAAAGGCTAATGACTTTTCGGAGCAGGCTATGGCCAAATCATACAGTCTCCTGCACTGAGCTAGATTGCTGAAGTACAGGGAGTATGACATGCCCATGGTTCACAGAGCAGAACCATAAACCAGGTACTTAAAACTGAAACACAACTTACTGGAAATACTGTAAGCCACCTGCTCTATCATACTGTTACTTTTTCGTCCTATAATTTGATTGCTGAGTTCTCTCTCAGCCTCTCCCCTGATCTTCTTTGTATCCATCGGCAATGCCCTTGCATTTATGGCCTCTTCTTGGGAGAATGTCTTCGGGTTTACAGTAAAATGTGATATCTTTCATGTAGTGCTACAGGGGAAGGAGATACTGATTAAGCTCTAGGAGGTGAGAAATAATACAAACAATTTTCATTCCAACCTTTGACAATATTGTCTGGAAAATAAAATATTCCTCAAAAGGGTTCAAAAGTCAAGTAAAAGAAATGAAAATTAAATAGCTGTTGTCAAAGAGAACAGCTATATTGTGAATAGGATTTTACTGTAAAGGTTATTCTGGGAAATTCAGGGCTGAGCATTCTTACTTTAGTACCAAGCAAGCTGGTTGAATACTAATTAAAAACAGAAATATAAAAGACCCAGCTGAGAATAATATGATGGAGACAGATCACCATGGCTTCTGTAAAAGAAATCTGTGCCTCTGTAAGCTATTCACATTCTTTTAATTGTTTGGGTATGATAACAAAAGAGTGAATACAAGAAGATTGGACGACATAATTTATTTGGACTTTCACAGAGCGTTTGACAAAATTCATCCCGTTAATCTCATGAGTTAGCTAGGTTCAGTAAAAAGATGTGGGCTTTCCTATCAAAAGCTCCATCCCTTGTGAAGTCTTGCTGTCCTTAGCATGGTGAGAGACGAGCAACTTATTCATTTTGAAACTTACTTATTTTGAAAAGTATCTTCACTTTTATGATGGTACCTTAGCTAACAGAACAACATAAAGGTGTAGTACTGATTTATATAATAACATAGTAGTTGTGGTAATATCATGTATATTCCTTTAATAGGACTGGTTGTTCTTCTGAACAAAAATTACCCTATTTTCCCATAAACAGTCCTTATCTTTCAATCTGTCATCATACAAGCTTTTTAATGTCCAGAATCATTTTGTTCATCTGCCTCTGCTTTTGTTAGCAACTTCAGCAACCAACTGCAATATTGGGCAAAGAAAGTCTTTGTTCAAGATTCTCGTTCTTTATACAGCTGTGCCAGAACACCCAGAACACAAGACTTCCCAGAGCTGCTCCAGGAAAAAATAAAATGGCAAAGACCAAACTTGGTATTCCTATAATGTTAAAATGCCTGCAAAGGATCAGAAAGAGAGAGAGAGAGCAAGAGAGGGAAAGAAAGGAAGGAAGAAAAAGAAATGAAAAATTAAAAGGAAGAAAGGAAAAAAGAATGAAAAGAAAGTAAAAAGAAGAAGGAAAAGGAAAGAAGGAAGGAAAAGGAAAGAAAGAAGGAAAAGCAAGGAAGAAAGGGAGGAAGGTAGGAAGGAAGGGTGGATGACCTTTTCAATGAATTTTATTTTTCAAATTTCAAAAAAATAGGAAGATAAAATTGATTAACAAAAGGAAGCTTTATGTTCAAAAGAAATAGTAAAAAGAACAGGAAGTCCTCATATGAATTCCTCAGAACCAGAGAGGACAGAGTTGATTTGGAAAAGAATAAATACTTTTTGTTGCAGGGGTATCAATCTTATTTTATCTGGTTTGTACGTCAGTATCCTGGCACCTGCTGTGCCATGCACCCACCATAATTAAATAGAGACAGCATAAACCCAAACCAGATTGGCGCTTCCATTTACATTGCATTTTTCCCTGTGACCTAGAGCCTTGCCAACCCGGCACTCTGGGAGCCTGTGTGGGCTCCAAAGCGATGTAATTCTGCTCTTGAGGAGTGGTACTAAAACTAATAAACTTAGCTGGCAGTTGGAGATGGCTCATCAGTATGGCACAGTAGCAGGCCACACGGCCTAGCGCTTCAGGTCGGCATTAACTCAAGGCCCTCATGCCCCAGCACTGCCTGATGTGCTGGTGCAGATTTCTGGGAGGTCTGGGAACGTGTGAAAATACTCTGTAGGCTCACTTCGCCCTGAAGGCCACAAGCTTTGCTCTTCTGCTTAAGTTCTCAGATCTTCTTCTTATTCAGAAGAGTCCTCAGCCAGAAAGCATATTATTGCATGTCCTTTACCTTGCCCTGAAAATCATTTCATTTCTTAAATAATTGAAATCCATCAGTGATGCTGGCACTTACTTTGTTTCTTCTCTAAATCCTCAGTAGGAAACTTTTGTCATGCCTGTGAAGATTTATGGGACAAAAACTGTCAAAAATATTCTATAAAACAAGCTTTCAAAATCACTGTATCCTAACTTATCAGGTGACATGTCCAGCTGACATAATTCAGTCTATGAGTACTAAGCCCGTTTAGGCTAGCAGAGAATTTGCTCCCCAGTTTTTCTGGGGGGAGGCATTTGTGTGGAGGTCACAAGACATTCTGTCCTGGAATGTCTGGTACACAGGCATCTAAGAAGAACTGGGCAAAAGGAGGGGAGAAGGAATGTAAAAGAAAATGGAAAATAATAAAGAGTGACAAAAACATTCATGGCATATCTGTTTTTAATTTTTCTTCTTAACAGAGCTGGGTTTCTGGTAGGCTGTTCTGGTTATGACTAAACTAACTCTTCAGGGGCACTTCTGGTCTGCATGGCCAGAAAAAGTTCAGTGCTCATATATTAAGTACTTTTTTAGCTCTTAATGTTTACTTCTTTGCAAAGCTGACTGAAATTTTTTAACTGCTTTTTTTTTTTTTTCCCTCAGCGACAAGGGCAGAGTTATACCGAAGCATTTGGTACTAGTTTTGTTACGTGCTTCACTTTGAAAAAAACCTTGTAAATTGCTGAAAGAATCAAATGCTTCCTTTTGACATTTTTATAAACGAGGCATTTCAATTATTTCGTTTAACATGACATTCCATTTTGAAATTTCCTTTCAATTTTTTTGAGAAAAACAGTTTTAAAATGTTTGAACCCACATAAAATATCTTTAGTTGCATCATATTTGCAATGTTTCATGAAAGTTAAAAAAGCAAATCATCTTCAGTTTGATCCAAAGTAAACCCTTGCTTTTTTCTGAACTGCCAATGAACCATTTTTTTACTCTGCTCAACTTGCTGAAATTAAAGGAAGAATTATTAAAAGACGTTAACTGGTATGTTTTTTTCCAAATTTTCTCACACTTTTTGGAGATGTTTCATGCTACAAATGGAATTGCATTAATTGCTTCACAGTAATTCTATTATTTACCTATCTCTAGTGTTGAGGAGCAAAACTGGAGTTGCTTGTGCTTCTGCACCTCACGACAGGGCAGCCAGGGCTTTGAAGATGATCTAGACATTTTCCTACTGTGAGCTCCCTGAAAAGACCAAAGGATCTTTTAAACTCAAAAAGACAATTTTTATAAAACAGAAATGAGAATGTTTAACTTTATAAATAAAGAAAGACTTTCTCTCTGTGAGAGCAAAAAATGCAGGGAAAAAATTGTGAACATCTTCACCGCTTTCCCACTGTCATGTTAGGCGGCTGCTTGCTTCCAGGTTCGGTTTCAGTCAACTCAATGACGTTCTGAGCTGCAGCAAACTCCGCGCGGTCCTCTCTGATCCCTAGGAAGTTTTCTTCCTGCCACCGAGGGAGCCCGGCTCTGCATATGTTCCCCGCTCCTCTCATTAGCCCCTCCATGAACAGCAGGCTCCCATCTTCTAGCTATGACTCCCATTCTCTTCTCCTCTCTCTGCTACACCCCAAAGCCTGGAAGCGCCTCCTCGCCACCTCTCCTCCTCCCACTGAGTCCCCAAGCATGCTCATCTGCTCTCCAGGGAAAGGAGGAATCTCTGCTCCCTCCAGGGGGTCCATCCGACCTAGTCACTCCCTTTTTAAAGGAACATGACATACAGCGGAGAACAAAAAAATAAAACAGATGCTGTCCAAAATAAACCTATTCACATGCCAGAAGAGAAAATCAGCACATCTCCCAGGCTTGGTGCTCTCAAATCCCCATCACGTGGATGTTTAGGCCCTCCAGCTGTTTGTTCTTTCTGTATGGAGCAATGAGACCATGTTCTGGTAACTTCTGCACAAACTGGCCACAATCCATGAGATTTTTTGATCCAAAGCTTTTACCCATTTCCAGATTGCAACTTACTCACTCAGTACATTTTACACGAGACACATTTGAAACAGAGGGAGTAAATTCAAGATTGTTTGCTTCTCTCTCAGGCTCATGAAAATAGCAAGGGCTGCTTGGCCAACAGCAGTTAACAGTGTGGGCCTAAGGGCTAGCTAAAAATTCTCATGCTAGCACAGAGGGATTTTGATGGCGACACTTTTTTCATGTGCGTATAATTGTCTCTTCCTTATCCTCCACCAAAATTATGCTAATTGCTACAGCCCAGGTAGCAAGTCCACATCTAATGCCTCTGCAGTGGTCAGATAAAGTCTGAGGATGCCTTTATGTCTCTGCAGACCGTGCATGACTCAGGCTAGTAATTTATGGCAGAATTAGAGAGGGAGCACGGTGAAGTTGAGAAACATTTTCAACATTTTTACTGCTGTATCTCACTGTCTTGCTATGTTCAGGTGTCTTATTTTCCTTCACGAAAGATTAATGAACCTGACTGATGATGGTTTCATACGGTTTAAGGCCAGAAAGGATTATTAGATCATCTTAGCCTGACATCCTGTATATTACAAGCCATAAAAGGTATATGCACATGACACAATGCAGTGCCATACAGAGATACCCGTGCTACCTCTGAACAAATTAGCTCAGATACAGGAAGCAATAAAGCTGTATTAGCCTAGGAACGGAGCTGAAAGCGGTACAGCTAATGTAGTCCAGGCACAGCAGCTCCCAACTGCAGCTGCATCATTTCCAGTATCCAAACTGTCACTAGCAGAAGTGGTTCAGGTATCTCCACCAAATTCTCTGGGCCATGTAAACTATTTAGATGAAAATATTTCAGTCTTTAGGGACTCTAAGCTGTGTGTCACAGGAAAGATCAAGACCATGAGCTGGCTAGAGGTGATTTCCTCACAAACACTGCTTGTACTACCATCGTTGAGGTTGGTTTACTCCCAGTATCTTCACACTGATTATTTTGTCATAGTTTTCTAAAGTAGAATCTCAGCAGCCAGAAGTTTTCCTTCTTTGTTCCCAGCTATATTACCTTTTAATCATCACATTAAATGAAATTTTGTTGACACTTTAAACAGATGGTTTGGATCATTCTTGATGATCATCTTCATTAACTACCTCACCAATCTTTGCGTTATCTGCAAAACTTGTTAACAAAGATTTTGTATCAGCTTCTAGGCGATTGGCAAATGTGTAAAATAATATGAATAAAAAGCAATCCATGAAAAACTTCCTTAGAAACAGAACTATCCTTTCTGAGATCTTTTAGTGAGTTAATTTTTAACTTGATAGTCTCTGTTATTTTGAAATGCCCCGCGCTCTGGAGAAATCCAGGTTTAATATGATAATATGTGATTAGACTTGCAATTTTGACAAAAATGATTATCTGGCGAACTAGTTTTTATGCAACAGTTCTTTCTCCCAAACTTATTTACAAATACAGTCCTAAATTAAAAATCCATTAGTTCAACCAGAGACCAAGTTGAATGAACCTTTTATGCTTTAAATATCAGATATCAATATAGGCAATTTTTAAATATCTTCAAATGTTCCCATTTTTCATACAATTATGAAACTGTAATACTGATTGTTCAGAGTTCTGTAACTAATTTCTATAAGGCCTGTGAAGTATTTACATAAGGTATGTCAGTTTGCACCTTTCCCATTTTAGTATATATTTTCTCATATGCCATCCTCCGAGGATGATAAACTCTCTTTCTCAGGTGCTATATCGAGTGTTAGTGACATATACTGCTTCATTAAAGCTACAAGCCAAAACTACAAACAGAACATACACATCTACCTACAGTTTACAATCTAGAATGAGCATGCATAAGCTAGATATTTTTCTTCTTCTGCTGCTCTTAAAGGTTTTATTATTATGTATTTTTGTTGTCATCGCTATCTAAGGATATATTCAGTATAAGTTTTGTTTCTTACTAGATCAACAAGGCGTAACTGGAAAAAAGCAGACAAGCTTTTGGACATACAGTTCTTTCTTCAGGCCGTTTATCTTTCAACTTGTAGCTTATAATACTTTGTTATTTACTCACATTTTGTATTAATATTTTATATTCTATTGTTTTCTATCTCCTTTTAACTAGGACAGCTTCTTGCTTGGCATAATTTGCTTTATTTCTGTGAAACATGCTTTGTGACTATTCAGATTTTTATTTTTTGTCAGTTTTTATATTTTTGCCAATAGATATACCAACAATAGCTTTAATGTACGATATACCAAAAAGTAGCCTATGCAAATTTCAGTATATGTATGTGTTGTTGTTTGGTGATATGTTCTATTTGTGCAAGGTAAATACAATTAGATAATGATATCTATATCTAGGAAATCACTTGCTTTATGGTAGCAATTAACTCTTAGTTCATTCAAATAAGATCAAAAGCTGCGTTATCTTGTTTGAGTTCAGGAGCTTCTGCATAAAGAAATTACCATTTATTATTTTTAGAAATTCTAGAAAATTTTGTGCTGCGTGAGATGATGAGCAAACAACTTCTGGGAGGAAGTCACCCCTATTAAAATTTTCTGTCTTATTACACATCATGGGCAGATGTTAAAGAGCAGTATAGACTGTTATCTAGTGTGATTAGATTTTCAGTTGTGAATTCTACAAACAGGCTGTTAGATTTTTTTGCTGTGTAGATGTTTCATTCATAACATTTGCCCCCCATTTTGAGTTACCAGAAACAAAGAGTCTTTGATGTGAAGTCCATGTCTGTGCCTCTTTTCTCCATTTTAACCTTATGGAAGAAGCTAGAACTATGAAAGACTATTTTAGTCTTAACTACCATCTTGCCATATTTCCAGTACCAAATGCAGAATATTTCTTCTCATGCAAGAGCATGTCCAGCTGTTATTTTTATTATCGAGCCTCCTCTCACTAATATATAAATGGTTAAACATGTGTTCCTTATCTGATTGTTTTTGCCTATATTATCGTGTGAAGGATACCATAAAACTGGAGCATATCTACCCGAATTATTCTGTTATCCCCCTCTGCCTTCATGGTTACATTAACAGCAACCTAATACCTTACCTAAAGATTATTCCTTCTCCTACTGAGATAGTATCCATCGGAGCTGTGCAATCTACCTCTCTTCATAGTATCTGTGTACTCCATTGGGTACATGCTCCTTCTCCTTCAGACTACTGCTAGAATGATTTACAAAGAAATGCAGGTATAAAAAGACCCTAAACTTTAGGAAGTACAATTTTCAGGTTGCTGGAAAAAGGAGACAAGACCTACAGAATCGCTTCAAAAGACAAGAGAAAAGGAAGAAACTTAATGATATTGAACAAAATACAGTCTAATTTTTCAATCAAAATACATTTAATGCAGTTAATAGAAATACTAGGGAATAATTAAGTATCAAATAAGAAATAAAATTCAACTCAGGATTCATAATGGCATAAAAGCATGTATAATCAAAAGGTAAAATACCCTCATCATTAAAGATGCACACGTAAAAGCACATGCTAAAGCAGCTTCAAATTCATGAAGTTGCAGGTAAATAGAGAAACAGGAAATAAAAAAGATTCGGATTTTAGTGGGTGGATACAAAAGATGATCTTGTGTTGATGTTCTTCCACACAGGAGGAAAAAAAAAAGATAAAATGGCAGGGGCAGGATATGCATTATTTCTATTAGCCACTTAGCGGTACTAATATGCCTTATAAGCCTGTGGGAGAAATGTCTAAGGGGAAATGCTGAAGTAGAAGCTCTGGTAACAGTAAAAGAGATTAAAAATTCAGATCTTAAGGGTAATTAGGTGGTGCTAGACAACTGAACTGCAGCCAGAGCTGTCTGTGTCATGTTAAGGGGGGATGCTAAACATCATTATATCTATTGAGTACCACTGTCCTGGAGACTCACCTGAATGATAATAAAAAAAGCACGTTGGTCCTTACCTTCTTCCTCCATATTTGAAGTCTATGTTCGCATTCAGTGCAAGTTGCAGCCTTCCACAGCACCATTATATTATGCTCTAATCTTATCTCTCGCGTTTGTGCTGCCCACGCAGAGGACAGCTATGGCCAGGATCTTGCACTGAGTGAGTGTAACAGCTGTGCAGAGCTACCGTTTCTTTTAGCATCTGCAAAAGGCAGGGCATAGGGAACGGGGTGGATTGCGTGTTCCTCACTGCTAGTAAACACTGCTATCGCCAGCCTCATCCTCCTCGAGAGCAGAGCAGCTGCCTCAATTCTGAGTTCTTCGTGATGCCACTCTAAATTCCTCAGGTAGCAGGGTAGTTTTTCTTCATCACCAGGACTGAGTTGCAGTTGTAGGCCACAGTGTAGCTCCAAACAAGTAACCTTTACGTTCTTTTTCTTCTGCAAACAATCAACAGAAACCTAAACATGTGCATAACAGAATATAGTAAGAACAGAGCTCTAAATTTAGAAGCCACGCATTTGGGATTTCAAAGCTGCTTCAAGTGCTGTTAGTACTTTTGGCAGTCCAGATTTATGTTAATTACATGAGAGTTGCTGGAGATGTCTCTTAGTGTCTGGACATTTTTGCATGTACTCTGCCTGTCTTGGTTTCCTGCATGCCACAGTCTTCAGCCGAACGTCAAATTTTAGTTGCAGAAATCATGCTTCCACACAAATTCTAAAGGGCCAGAGAGAGTTGCGTTTCATGGCTTAGGTTTCTGCAGCAATATGGACTCAGTATTACAAACCTTGTAACATGTGACTGCTGCTGAAGGAAGAGGCACAGCTGGCAGCTGCGTGGATGAGCAAGCACGTTGAATGAGGACATTTTTCAAGCACTGGTTGGGGAGAGAGAAAAATATGCAAACAATTTCTTTGGCAGTATTTATTTATTTATTTTGGAGCTTACTCCATTGTTTATCATCATGATAGTTTTTGACAGATCGTGTGTTGTGGTTACTTTGTATTTCAAAGGCGGATACTCTGATATAAGGGATGCTGCCTGCCCCACTTATTAATGGCGAGGGGTTGTAAACTTCCCTAACTGCACAGCTTATCATATCATATGTTATACCTTGTCTAGGAGGAATATATTCACCCCCAAAAGATGGGTGATAATAGACAATAACATACCAACATTTGTGACAGCCAGAATGTCTTTGTCAGGAAATGTGATGACCAAGTTGGGCAGATCATTTGAACTCTGTTATTTAAGAGCCTCCCGATTATTCGATGAATGTGCTTGAATAAGGATTTATAATTGTGCAACCAGTGCAGTCATCCCACTCTAATACTAGATGTGGTAAATGAAAAGCCCATTCCACTCCTCTACAACACTCGTTCTACTTAATGCAGATGTTTTACCTCTTTCAATCACATGTGGGATCGAGGACAACCGATCAAAGAAAGGTAATGCGTTTGCTTCAATTACAGCATCATCCTTGTCATATCCAAACCTTGCATATATTCATGGAAGCTTCTGTGTCCAGGCAAACTTAACAGGAAGTGGTAGTGCTCATGGATCCCGGACCTTCTCACAGTAGCATTCCCTTAAGGCCTGTAGTAACAGCAGAGTCTATCCTTGGCCACACAGCAAAATCTGCCCCAGGCCTGGGCAGGGTGCAGGTTGGTGAAATGGCACTGTGATATTCCAAGTCCAAACACTGAGGGCATTAATACCCTGTTAGCACAGCTTGGTTCAAAATAACAACAACAACAAAATGAAGCGAGACTGGAAGGTGGAAAACCTTTCTCTAGCTTGAACTGGCTTAGAGATTCTCAATGGTTGTGAAGAAAACTGAATTTTGCTTCCCGACAATGAGATGCTAGGGCTAGGATGAGGGTGATTACTCCTGAAATGAGAGTGGGAAAGGGCAGAATTAAACAAGAGCTAAAGGGAGAGTCCTGGAGAACTGGGCTTGTTTCTTTTGCTCCTGCCCAAGCTTGCTCCTTTGAGCAAATTGCTCCTATGGAAGGTGATGTCCTGCTTCCAGCCCTCAGCAGTACAGGCTCCTCATGGGCAAAGTGGACAGTACGCCCAAGAGTATCTGCTGCCTTCAGGAACTGCTTGCTTTGCCATGCCTACATTTGACCATGATACACTGCAGAAAAGTCGTATCATAGCTATATAAAATATTGCTCTGCTGATGCCATACCTTCTGCAAATTTAACCTGGCAAAACTATCTGGCTTAAAACTTTTCTGGCTGCAAAAGGTATTTTCTGTAGCTGTCTGTGGCAGCTAACTGAAATATTCTCTTTCCTCTTTAAATACTACCTGGGGTATTGGAAGCGGTTCTGAAAGAACCAGTGCTAGTAACCCCAGCAGATGCCCTAAGCACAATGCATTCATGAGCTCATGTTGCCCTTCCACTGATTTTTGTGCGTGTCTGGAAAGAGGCATGTTTTCCAGCAGGGGAACTGCTCTCTGCCCAGCCCTTCAGGTCCCATTTCTCTAAGGCAGCAAAGGAAATCAGTTCTGAGGGATAATATATTACTATGTGTTTTTAACCTGGAACAGATCTAGAGCTGCTAGAAACTCATGTGTGTAAGCGGTTCTCCAGACGTTATTCATGCAAGCACTAGCCCTGGCCTGATTCTTCAGTTATGAGCCTTCAGCTCTTGGGCTATGGCTTGTAAGAATGCATTTATAGAGACAGCCGAGGGTGTTAAACCCAACTTCCTTCATTCGTGCTGCCCCTTGCAGTGTGTACTTTTGCCCTCATGGTGCCAGAGCACTCATGCGGTTGGGCTGCACCCATTACTTCAGCTCATTTCCATTCTGATCGGGCCTATGTTCATTCCCTGCCTGTCTGTATGAGACCATATTGCCCAGCGACTCTAGAATAGAGTCTGTAGGCTTGTGATAGTGTCATGCATATTTATTTATATGCAAAACTCTTTATAAGAAGGAGAATTAAGGGCCAGATCCTTAGCTTCTTTTAAAAGTGTACCCACAGAATGAAGAAGACACCCAACATTGTTTTTTTAAAAAAATCTTTCTCCACTTTTGTAAATAATTAGAATATCTGGGAATTAACATTTAAGGCTCCCAGCCTGCTCCCTCTCTGCACATAATTCTTAATAACTCGTCTCCCTACACTGGCCCCCTCTCATCTTCGTTCTGCAAAAGTATGTATAAAGGTCAAAATAACAAATTGCTAGGAGATTCTTGGAAATAGAGTATTTATATAGGAAATGGGGTTTTATAATCTGTGTTTGCCGTGTTCCCTGTAAGGGCAGAAGGGTTTATAATAGCAAAAGCAGGAGCTAGTAGAGCCTTACCATGTTACTTGTTTCTAAACTGGAGACAAATGGGGTGAAAATAATGCAGTTGCATGGAAATTGCAGTACGGAAATTACAGGAGAATTGTACTGCAGCTAAATAAATTGAGCAGGATGGACACAGTGTGTTTGCTATGTTGTATCTCACGGCCTATGGTGCAGATAGGGTACCCCTTTAGCTGACTTGTCCTGTCTAACCACGGTCAGACCTCACCCAGCTGACACAACGAATGGTGAACTACATCTCACAGTTTAGAGGCTGCCAGAGCTGGTACTCCGGGGCAAATGTCTAGAAATCTCTGTCATAAGTGGAGGAAGCAAGTATTGGGGTAGAAGTGCATAAGATGGTTGATGTGAAACTCTGTAATTCTTTTTCCTCCCACCAATACTCTCCTGCATTTTTATGCCAACACTAACTTCCTCCACTCTTTCACTGTATACCTCATCCATCACTCTGTAACATGACAGAGATTGTCATTTTTTTTTTATATAGCAGCTACAACAAAGGTAAAGCTTAACAAAGTCCAGTTAGCACCTCAAACCATCTGAACAATATGCTAACCCCTCCCTCTGCCCCCAACATCATTTATCATTTGTTAGGCGTTTTCCTGTGCAGGTTTGTTCAAAATAAACAAGGGATGTCTCAAGTACCTTCTTGGAAAAAGAGTAAATACGGAATAAATTTACCCCTAAAAGGAATTTTTATGTGTTTGTTATGCATTCAAATATTTTAAAAGAAAGAATATCATCAAAGAAAAATCTTTCAATTACATATTAATATATTAATCACTTTATCATATAGTAACTCTAATGCTCACAGTAAACATTCTTGCATTACCAGTACACAGTGGTAAGCCTCCAAATGACCTCACGTTAATTTATGAGAATGGAACAGCTCAGTATGAGTAATATTCTGGGTTCTTAAGGCCTAGTATTAACCAAATCTAACGTTACATTCTACTGTCTGTTTCATCCCTCTCTGGTATCTATGGATGAAGAGTAAACCAATGAAAATCTATATTCCATACCCTTGTCAAATAAACTCTGCTATTAATCTTATCGTAAAGTAATACACCTTTTTTTTTCTGGGGATCTGGAAAGAGAAAGAGAGAAATAAAAGAAGACGGAAGTAAAAAAGATTGCACAGAAACAAATATATGAATGTTTCAACTATTATTTAGAAACCACTTACATAAAAATACTACATTCTCTTGATTTTTAAAGCTTTTTTGCAGTCCTAGAATGTATCGAGATACATTTTAACTAAGTGTTGCCTGTCAATTTTTGTGGTTTAATGTTTAGCCCCAGAAAAGTATGTTTTTTTCTCACTATATGATCTATATTAATAGCAGTGTGGTTGCCAGTACAATATCTTTGTTTCTTATACCTGTCTTTAACAACATCTGACTTCAGCGTTGGTGTTGTACTCGGAATAATCAAAGGAGTTCTCTAGTTTGACCCACAAAGAGACTTTGGTGTCAAAGTCCAACATTTAGACGTCACAATTCTCCAAAATTCTGGCTTAGCTGTTGCCCTGGCAAATTTACCAGAAAATGTGTAAATTTCAGTTTAACCTTTTAAGCTGAACTGGTGCACAAAAACTGAATGCTGGAAGTGTAGGGCAGAATTAATGTCTCAAAGCATTTTCTATTGTGTCTGATGCTTTCCGTGTCTTTTATGTATTCATTTCTAGTTCAGATTTGTTGCTTGTGGTTTCTAGCCCAAAGATGACTTTGCACAAGGTTGCGTAAGGTTTGAGGGGAGCCATTCAGGTCTGTGTGCGTTACAGATCAGAGAAAATTAGTTTTCAATCCATTCTGTTGTCAACAAATGTGCCTATGAAATGTATGGGGTTGGAAAGTGACTTTTGATATGGAAATAGTTCTAACTAAGGTATAATGCAGACTTTTTCTAGATCTGACCAAGCTAAGAGTGCTTAAAAGTCTAATACTAACTGTGCATGTTATTTCTTTCTGTAGTCTATGACCTTTTCTTTCTAAGGACACTGGGTTCTGAGGGCACACCTTTCTAGGTTTACGGTTTGAGGAAACTACCTAAGGCTGAGATTCTTCTCAGCATGAACATAGCATAATCATTTTCATAACTTCTCAGGCACTGAATATCTGACTGAAATGGCAAATGACCTGAGTTCAGTGCATTTATTGACTGGTCTTAGTGAGTTCAAATTTTCTTCAGTGAAACTTTGTAGCCTGTCCAATTAATAAATACCGTTACCCTGAATTTATAGGTCAGCTGACTGAGAGTCACTTAGGTCAAACTAATCAATCACTTAGGATCACATAAAAAGAATTGCAATATAGAAACAATCCTCTTTAGCTACAAAGATATTGCAGAGGGTCATGCTCAGTGGATTATACAATGCTCCCATGTCTTTCCAAGCTATAGCTTTGCTAGCTGGGAAATTTTACCTATGTTTCTTGCTCCTTTACTTTTATGCTTTCCATTTGACCATGTAGAAAGTGAGTTTTGCTCATACTCAGTTTACCAAGCAGTCCATATTGTTTTCTAACCTTACAGCCATGCTGGGTCAGATCAGTGGGCTATGTAGCTGAATATCTCTTCTTTGACAGCAGTCCTTAGTTACCTGGCAGTGGAGAGACCACGACCAGAAGGTGATTCTCCCAGGGCAAAACACATCATGCGCTCATATTTGTGATTTCCCCAGATGCAGCAAACTCAGTCATATTTTTTGTGATAGCGGGGTTCTGTGTTTGAGCTCTCCCTTGCCTCAGCACAAAAAACAAAAAAAGCTAACCCACCGGTTAGCTAACCCACCTAACCCGGCAGTGACCAATATTATATGCTTAAGGAGAAGCATGTGAGTGAGCTGGCAGCACTTTGTAAGAGTATTCTCCCAGCCTCCAACAATATGTAACAGAGGGATTTCCTAAGCCAAAGGCGCTATTATCCGGTCACTTTTTTAACCTAAGCACATTTTAGCATCTCGAGTTTGCCATTTTATCAACAAATCTCTCAGTGCCATCTTTTCCTTTTTTCTTTTCTTTGTAGTTATCTTTACTATCCTAAATAACTTGGCCTCACCGTATCAAACTTTGTTGACTGATTATTCATTCCTTCTCAGATGATTGATTATAACGCGCCCTTATGAGACTCCTGAGGTGATTTCCCTATATTACGAACAGTGATCATTCACTCTTACCATCTGTTAAAAAATTATTTATCCATTTTGGCACCTTCCCTCATATCCTACAATAGCTTAGTTTCTTTAAAAACCTTTGAAGAGACGCTTTGTTGAAGTTGGGTTCCTTCATCAGAATGTGTGGTAACTGGTCAAGTATCTTACAAAAACAAACAAAGAAACAAACAAAAAGCCAAACCATATAGGACTTTAATATTATCATGGAAAAATATATAATCAAGCTTCCATAAGTCCATGTTCAGTAGGATTAGTTATATTTCTCTTCTAAATTCTTTTTTAATCACGTGTCATAGAGGGTACTTGATTAATCTGTGGTCAATGCCAGGTTACTAGGCCTATAATTGCCATGGCCTTCCTGTTTATTCTTCTAAAACATAGACAGAATAATAGCTTTTTTTTTTTTTTGGACTTTTCCAAATTCTTAGGATTATTGAAAAATAGCTTTAATAGTCTAGAGAGCTCTTTGGTTAGTTCTTCCAAATATCTGCACATTCTGTAGAGTTACTGATTTAAAACTGACTAGCTTTAACAGATGCTATGTAATAGCTGAGTAATAAATTTTCCAGTAGAGAGTATTTCATCATCACAGCGTAATGTACCTATATAATTTGTTTTTTCCTTCAAACATAAAACAATTTTGCCTTCCCATAACTATTCTTGACAATTCTACTATTTCCATTTATTAGGATTCCTTTTTTTTCCCCCTAATATTCCAAATATCCTGTCTAATTGGAGACTGGATAATAGCACAATGGGATCATGATTTAATTTAAATAATACTTCAGATTCAATGACTGCCATCAAAATTTTCATTTATCTCTAACCATATAGTACTGAGGAGGAAAGGTAACATTTCCAACCTCCTGAATGACTCATGTGAGTGTTGTTATAGATATTTACAGAAAAATGACATCAAGAGATCAAAAATAAGAAATTGCTGGGGGAGCCTACTTCTGGAATTAATCAGGATAGCATAGCAAAGAAAGGTGTTGCCTGTTAGGAAAGTCCCACAAAAGCTGGAATTGGTACAGTGACTTAGACCTCAAGGGCAAAACAGCTTACTTGTGTCCTACAAATTTTCTGTATCTTTGCCATAGGGTTCCTGGAAGTGATTCAGATGCCTAAACACAGATTTTGGAGGATGTATGGGAGCCCTCCGTGGGAATGGCAGATACCACACAGGAACCATGGGAGACCCAACGCACTTCTGGAGCAGTAGCTGGCAACCGAGCAGGATGACGGCAGTCATTTAGATGGGCTATGCTTGGATACTTGCATTGCTGCTCTTGTGTCAGGCTAGGAGGTTTACTTAAATTAATGATGTTAGATGTATTCTCTAATTGTGTTTTTCTTATCATCTAGATTTGTACTTGACATCCCGAGCTCTTGTAACTCAGAATAGCAAGCAAAAACTCTGCCTTGTAGAAAGGAAGTAGTGCATAGTGCTAAATACCTGCTGAAATCAGGTCCCAAGCATCTTGAACACGTGACATGTTTGAAAACTTTTCATCCTAAATGCTATTTATGAAATAAGTCACTAAAATGTTAAAACATATGCTGATCAAAGACTCACTTAAAAGATTAGTAGACTCTCTTCTTCTTCTGCTGACTCATATTTAGTCTGTGATGCTTAGCAAATCATTTCATATGCCCCATTGTCCTATTTGCAAACACAGACTAGTTATTTTTGCTACTTTTGCAGAAACACTTTTGTGTCTCATGGATGAAAAATAGTTATGTCCATAACAAATATTTTAGCTTCTGGAAAAGAATTTGAGCTGAAGAGAACCTGAGTAACTTACTGTAGGTGAAGAATTTGCTGCCAATCTATTAAAGCTTACTAGTTACATCCTTCTTGTTTGCTGCAAAATTTACTATCAGTAAAAGGAGAAGATGAATGCAGCAATATTTTTGTTCAATGGACACAGAGTGTATGGAGCATGTTTTATTAATAGATTTTATTTTACTAATGAATGTCTGAATCATATAGTAGCTTTTAGAGTACTAATGTATAGACCTTTTTACCAGCTTATCAAAGGATCATCTTTCAGCTGTGCCTTTCAGCACAATTTTATATACTAGCTGGACAACTATAAGAGCAGACAAGTGAAAAAAAGTAAACTGAAAGGAGATATTTAAATGAGTATCCTTCTAGCTGTGAATTTGATTCCTTCATTTTTTACTATTCTCCTTCTCCTCATCCTCACTATCAAGGTGAGAATTTATTCATGTTCTGTAAGCTCTGGCAGATCCAGCCAGCAGATCAGGACTTAGATATCTGTCATTTCTTCATAATAATGTGAGGTGTACATGCAAAAATGTAAAGTTCCTGGTTCACAGAACCTTTTGGCTGCAAGTTTGCATTTTTTTTTTTGTTAAGTAAAAAATGGAATAAGAAGAGAGCAAGGGAGAGTGAAGTGTTACTGTTCTGCTGAGTTACAAGCTACTCTATACAATTTTAAATATTCAGCTGTTTTGATAATTTAAGGTACTTTATGCTCTTCAGTAGGCAACTGAACAGCCGCTAGCTGCTGTCATAAGCTTACATAGGAAAGCTCTGAATGTTTAATAATCAAGGAAACATAATTTAGCAGAAGAGAAACATTTCCTTTAAAAATGTTTTTTTCTTATTTAATGAAAATATGATATGGCTTGTGAAAAGCTGCCCAAATTGATGATTGGAGTAGCGGTAAAAGGGTCCGGGTGTTGGTCACTCTAAATCAGAACTGTCATGGCCTGTACTTGTGGAAAACAAATTCCATGTGTAGCAAATTCCACTAGTGCAGAAAATTAGCCCTGCCATCGAGGCAGTCTGTGCCTGAAAGTGGTAGAGATGCTACAGAAGATGTATAAAACACTACACTGTGTTCCATAGAGTTTCCCCCAACTCCAGAACATTAGAAGATGATTTATGACCTTAAGTGGATAGTTTTTATAATTTGAATTCCTTTTTTATTTATAATGTTCTAATAAAAATATCATTGTTACAAATGTGAATGCGTCTTGGTCTTGATATCATGTGGTGGTGAGTTTCAAAAGCTAACAACATCATGTATTCTACGTAGATTGTGCCTAACTTGTGTAAATGACTAAAGGTGCTAGATTACAAATATAGTGAAGTTTAATCATCCCAAACTTTCAGAAAGTAATTAATTTTTTCGGTAATGTGTAAGATATATGCTTTTTTATGCTTGGACAGAATATAACACAGTGGGGATGACACTGTATATGTTTGAAACTCTGATTTCATACATATTTAGATTTTTTCTACTTCGGTTACGACATCCCATCTAAAGGATCTGTGATCATTATAAAGTGCAAGATGCCATACGTCCTTATGCACAGAGCTGCATTTCAAAAAAAGGAAATGAGAAAAGTCTGAAGGACACAGAGGCTGAAATGAAACAGGCAATTCTCACAAGATGTCCATACATGTTTTTCACATCCTAAACTGCCCAAATGGGCAGTTCAGAAAACTTAAGATAAGTATTCGGACTTGTAAACTGAGACTTCAAGCTTTTGAAATTTGGCCATTTTTACTCAGTAAGCTTCAACCAGTTACTTTTTAATACCGACTTCATGTTTCACTTGAAAAACAGAGATATGTGGTAGTCTTTTCATGTTTATTATTTCAGCCACCTGTCCAACCGAAAAAGAAGTAGCACTTACATAGGTAGGACATCCATAAACTTAGGAGTGAAATATTTCACGTTAGCATTAAGTGTTTACTTTAAAAATGGTATGTTCTATTCTGCAAAAAAGATATTCCTACAAGCTGATGCATTAGCACAAGGAAGTATGACTGACATTGATCCTGAAGGTATTTGTCAAGCAATACCTCCATTGAAGTCAGAATTTTTTATACCTAATGATTTTTAAGGAATCTAATTGAAATATCTCCCTTCTATTATACTGCCTGCACTGAGAAAATAGTAGGATATAGGTACTACCTCGTCTCATTAAAAAGCACTTAAAGCTATGGACTTCTAAAACATGCCAGCTTTCTTAGTTACCATAGTGTTTATCTTGTTCGAATAACAAAGCTTGAAATCCTTTAATAATACCAAAAAAAAAAAAAAAGGGAAGAAAGGGAAAAAAAGAATGTCTGATAAAAGGGTTTGGAGTCTCCTATAATAGTACAATTCAAACCAAATTGTTTTAATTCAAGTATTTAGAATGCAGTAACACATTTCAAAACCCTAAAGTGTTTGTAGATAACCCAATTTCTTTGTGCATAGAAATCTCAAAAGAGAGATGTGAGTTTGCTACTTAGTTTTGATCATTTATTTTGTATAAGTAATGACTGCAACCTAAAATACTGTTTTTTTAAATTTCAGTAAAATATCTTCTATTCCGTTTTAGCACATAAAAAGACTTCTTTTTCTGAAACAAATACAGCAGCTGCAGCTCTTCCAGCAAGGCTTACAGAAAACGTGATTGATTCAGATTTGCTATGGTGACAATGGCCTGGATCTAGAGCTGACTGGGTAGGTTTTTCTCCCTTTCTTAATGGAGCCAGTCTAAGCAGGGAGAAATTTCTAGAAGAGCAGTGCTGAGGATGATCCTTTGGACCGGAGGAGAATCAAATGCCTGCTCCATGTCCTACAGTTCAGGAACTTTCATATGGGTCTTACATTTCTCTGGGGAACGTCCTTCCTTTTGGGCTGTTGGTTCTTAAAGATGAAACTCGCAAACTCTCTCCCTTTCTCTTTGTTTAAAGCCCCATAGGTTTGGATGTGATATTTTGAAAGGCTCCATTTTATCCCAAAGTAGAGTGGGAGAAAATACAAACTGTTTGCTTGTTTGTTTGTTTGTTTGTTTTCCAGAGTGGATACTTTCCTCTCCTAGCAAGGTTTTCAGCTACACTGAGCACTTGCATAGCATAAGTGAGTCTAGGAAGAGGCAAGCGTGCATTTAGGCCAGGATGCCCAGGTAAATAAAATAAAGGGTTGGAATATGGGGAGTATGCTTGGCCTGAATATATTCAGCAGGCACAGAAGATAGATGGAAGAATGTGCCTCTGCACTGGTTCATGTATCTGGAAGCAAACTCCTTGCAAAGGACTATACAGCCCAGCACAAAGGTCCTGGCTTGTCTCCCAGGCTTTGTCACAAAGCTGGGAACAGGCAATGGCTTGTGGGGAGGAGAGAGGGAGAACTTCCTATCCCCCCTCAAAAGGTAGAACAAAATAACACACCAAAGATGGGACTTCTGGTCATCCTACCTAAAGAAAATCTGCTACAAATTTATCCTGGTCCTAAAGACACCTTGAAGGTTGATAGTCTCTCAGGTAAAAGTCCTTAAGCACTGTTCTAATGGATGAGTGGAATTTCTTGTCAGCTCTCCGGTGTCCTGCACAAAGTCTGGCTGAACGGACTTAGTAAAGGAGAAAAATAATGTGAAGTTAAAGGGGAGGGTGGAGGGGGGGAACTGTTTCCCTGCAGCCCAAAGCTGTGACGTGCAGAAGTTATGTTGCTGTAACCAATCACTACAGAGCTCCTCTGCATAGCGGCTCTACATGATGCTGGGACATAATAATAACCATACTCCTCCCAGCTTCTTCTTTGCACCCTTTTGGAAAGAGACAGAAATTGTGCAATAAAATTCAAGGACACATGGAATTAGAGACTCTGTCTGCAATTTGCCCCATAGCATCCTTTTGGCCTCTGGATCCTTATGCGATGAGATTTAATATTTGGCATAAAAAGATTTAAGGTTTGGGGGGGTTTACTTAAACTTGTTTGATAGACATTTTCAAAGCTCCAGGCAGTTAATTCAGACTCATTTAGATTGTTTATATGCCTGAAGTTTGAGAACGAGCTGTACAAACTGAAAAAAATACATGTTACAAACATTATTAAAAATGCATTTAAATCTAGAGCAAGTTCGTTCCTGTCTGGGTGCTTTGTTGCCTGCACATGGAAAAGACCACATTAAAATAAACACATGAGCATTTTAGTTGAATGATCGCACTCATGAACATAGGAAAAGAACTTGACAGCTTGGCTACCCTCTGCAAGCTTGCTCACAGCATTGCTCCTGGCTGCTCAATGCCATCTTCTCCCACGCTGCCTTTAATAGAAGAAACCATAGGCTCCAGACACAACTAAAGTAGACTTTTTCTTCTTCATTATTCTCATAACTGCAACAGACTGAACCACAGCCACAAAATAGCTGCATTACTGCTCAAAGCACAGTCAAAGTATGTCACAGGATAAAAGAGGAACTCCTATGTAGTTAAGCTCCTAAATGTGAGCTAGAACGTTATTGCACTTTCTGCAGAAAAACAAATGCCTGAGATCCAGTCGCTTGCACTTCTGCAGCTATTCCTGTGCAAAGATCACCACAAAGCTTCATAAGAGTAATTACAATGGAAATGATTCATGAGTATATGGATGGAAGTGCTGGTGGGGCATTCTCTAGGAAGCCTGCTTGATTTAGGAGTCTCTTTTTCAAGTCACCAATTCCTATTTCTGTTTACCATCTGGACGCATCATGGTGCTGCACAAGGGAGAGGTTCAACTGGTGCATTTGGATGTACAACAGGGATAGATAATTACATAAATCTGAGTCCTGCAATTAAACCTATATGGCTGGCTTGCACAGCAACATCTATGCCAATTTGTAATGGCAAGTCAATAATTATTGCTGGGGTGCAACTCTTTCTACTTAATATAGTATCTTTAATTCATCTGGAACATAAAGAAATCTTCTCTGCAGTCTAAAATTTGTCCTTAGCATTCCATGTAGAGACCCATATGGTAAGTAGCTTTATGCCCACATACTATTTTACCAAGCTCAGCCAAATGATTCAAATTGTTGATGTAGCTTTGATTGGACTTGCACAATCAGAATCTAGATATAATGATTAAAATAAATAAATCATCATTCAGCTTCTAAATATATGTTGTAGAATTTTTCCATGAAAAGGACTTTGAGTTTTCAAAACTGTGACTGTTGAAGAAGCTTCCTCAAGTCAAAGCACTAGTCTCCCATCTGAGATGAGGATCTTCATCATCAAGATTGTCACATTTACCTAGGATGGATGCCAGCCTGGAGCAAGGAAATTCAAGAATGGGCCACAGCAGTAAACGAGAGGATACCCTGTCTGAGTACCTTGCTCCAAACTGCTGGCTTGCACTAGGGGTTGGAGCCAGGAGGTGGCATTACCAGGTAGGCAACTTTATCCTTGCAGACTCACTGCAACTGAGAGCAGTCCATCCAGAACTAGCCCTCTATTCTTAATCCAGCTGTGCCAGTGAAGAGATTAATGCTCCAGCTGTTCATCATTACTCCCTGCTGCAGTTACCCCGTTATTACTTGGTCAATAGAATGATCACCTTTAATGATGAGTTACTGGAAGAGCTTTTACTGAGAGCATTCCTCAGCTGCTTCAGGTTATTGCACGTAAGCATATTAATTGTCCAAATTATATGTCCGATCTTCTTTGAGATGAATTAGGGAACATCCACATGAGATATTCCAGCATTGGACTGTCAGGGTTGGTAACTTCCAGGTGGAAGACAATGTTAAGGAGCTAGGGATTGTAATAGTTCCATCCTTACAGCTGGATAAAGGGCAAAATCAGACAGCAATTTTGATGACATGAGTAGCACGTAAATGGTGGACCTAGCACACATCTCCATTCCACATAATATCAATCTAACACCAAGTGTGGAGGCTTAGCACTTGCACAGGAATCATTTCCAAACAGAAACTAGTGGCAGGAGCTGAACATATGCCTGTTGTACAATCACAAGGCTTCAGTTTTTAGAACTTTTTAAACATTTGTAACAAAGTTGTTAGTTCTGTTAAGAGAGTACAATCACACGACCAAGAGCATTTTTTGTAGGCACAGATATCATATTTTCAAATGCAACATCTGTTTATGGAGCAACATAGAAAGTGATGAAACCACAACAATAAAAAGACAAAATGAAAAGACAGTATTTATACTTTCACTTCAGTATTACAGGTATATTTACATATAGTATTCTATTTAATTACACTCAATGTATAGTGCAATACTTATTTATTGACCAGAAACATATTCTAATTAAATGATATTAGTACAAATAGAGAAACTCCACAAGTAAACTGCAATGTTCTTTGAAATTAAGTTAATGCATTAGAATTGCCACTTTTCTACTACAGCCTAAGTAGCATACTGTTTGATCGCTAATAAAATACAATAACCATTCAATTCATGAGATTAGCCTGAGAAATCACTTGCTGTTATGGGCCGAGTTATTCTGTTAATCCATACCCATGGGATTAGCAGTGGTTATACCCTTTGGGAAATCACGCAGCTTTCTAAATGTATTTCTACTTTTCTTCACAAGTGCTAGTAGGAAAACAAGAAGTGAACGGAGTATACAGAGTGATTTCCCATGGTCTTTGAAAAGCTATTCCTCTAATTGTATTACATTTACATAACTCCTAGGCCTTTTGCTCAAAAACTGGGCTTCCTTTAATCCATCTGTCATACTTTATTCTACTACAGGATAAAAATCACAATGTGCTTCAGAGAGTTAATCATTAAAGACTATGAATTGCAGTTTTATGCACAAAAGGGCATAGGTACTGGCACAAATACACATTATATCATCTTATTACACTATCTGCTACACATTTAACTGCCTTTGATCTTATCTAATAATAGACATATTGCTGAAATAATCACCATTTAAATATATTAGGTTGTTTGACATAGGTACTACACACAAGTAAAATCAATAATGATTATACAATCACTAGATACAATGTAAACTGCATACCACAAATGTCTTTACAGGGTTAGATAACATCACAGAAATCCTAATGAAAGTCAATAGCCATTAGTTTTTAGAAGAAGCACTTGAACTTTTGCGATTTTTTACAGTAACTAGCCCAACCATAGATGCAAGTTTTTAAAACAAATGAAGATCAAAGAAAGAATGACAAGTAGATTTAACAAATACAGCTCCAGAACTGGTCAATATTTGCTGCTCCTTTGAAAAACTACTAAATATATATTCATTTTCCGTAGCAAGTGGAATCTATGCTAGCAAGATTATCCAGTACCTTAAAGTGAGAGTATAAATATAAGGTCTATTTGCAACGATAGCTGAACTTAATGACCACCACCTGTTAGCTCTCTATAACTGAAGCCAGTGTGCCTACTCGAAAGATAAGGTCACTATGTGGAATTCCTTGGCAAAGCTTTATTTCGCAAGCTAAAGTAAAACAAGGAAATATAACAACAATGCAAACTACTATATGCTTATTAAGTATGTGTTCAAAATCAGAACATGGTTGGTAAATAATGTTTTCTTCTCTTCAGCTGACTTGAAAGTGAAACTCTAGCTAGTCTTGTTATTCTTTCTGAAGCGACAATGCTGTCTGACTCCATTGTATGAGTATTTGGCCTGCTTTAATATTGAAGAGATGGGATCGTATCTTGAGCTAAAAGGTGCAAAAAATAATGTTTTTACAGAGAAACAGTAATAGTCATTAGAGAATTATATAATGCTTTATCAGAAGCTGAGAATTAAAACCATTGCAAATTTTTTTTGACACAATAAGGACATAAGGACTTTCACCAAGACATAGAGCATTTAGATTTAATTGCAGATGAGTGCAGTTTCATCTCTATACAAAATCAGTTGGTAGTTGTTGGTACTTTTCAGACATAAAAGAAGATGCCCAATATAATTACTCTGACATAAATGTCTTACTGCTTTTCTAACCAATACTATATGGAAAAGATTTCATAGATAAGAAGACTTTGAAAATAGGTATAGAACTATAAAACAGTTTTATCTCAATGAAGTGTTATTTTAAGCAACATTCGTAAGGCAAGTCAGTATTTATTTTATAGCTACATGGCTTTAAGTTAGATGATTTTCAAACCTCAATTCGTAAGTAAACACCAAAAGAGGATAAAAAAGTTTTTCAAAAATGTAATCCACTCATTCCTGTCTTCTTATAAAATTAAAAGCTTTCTGGAGGTATAGAACCAACAGTTTATAACCCTTATCTTCTATCCACTCTAACGCGGCTGTCAAATTTACTGTTTAAGCTTTTCTTTGTAATCACACTATTACGCACTTCATCACCTTCCCCACCCCCATCATTCGATCTAATGGTTTAAAGGGAAAGGAAATTACTTGTCTTCACTGCCAGCACTTGACACTTTTATGGGTCATTTGTAATGAAGCTATTCTTTGGTTTTAATAGAGACCTTGATTTGGACCAGTGTGAATAATTGTCAAAAGGTGATTAATTAAATAATCACCACCACCCTGTAAAATGGATCAACATATTACATTACACTGATCCAAAAGTTATTTTATTCCTGCATTAGACTTCAAATTCTATGCATTTAAACAAGCCTTAAACTGGGCCATATAATTTACTACACATTAATTATACATATATTGTGGCTAAAGTAAGAAAAAATGTTTTACACCTTTTTTTAACTCTGTAGAATATACCACTGAGGCTTATAGCAATAAAAGATCCTTTTGGGACATAGCACTCCTGATTGACAAAAAAAAAAAAAAATATATATATATATATATAAATATTTAAAATAATGAAAATTATCTACATAAATTTAACATATAGAAAGATTTCTATGTTTTAGAAATACATAGTTTTAGCTAAGGCATGTATTTTAAAAAAAAGTTTCTCTGCGTTTAGTTATGTAGGAACAAGAGACAAGCATATGTTTAATAGCCTATACAGAAGATGGATGGATATGTACTGTTAAATCATGAAATATTATTCTTTAGCTTGGACAGTCCTGTACAGGTTCATGCACTGCTAACTCTTCCAAGTAATAAACTTTGTTAGAGTCATAGCCTTTGTTATAGCTTATTGCCTTCAGTTGCTTTTAGACAGCTGCAATAGTACTAACAATACTATTTATAATTTGTTCACGATCTATATAAATGAAATGTCAGGATTCTGATCCACGTTTTTAAGACGAAATAACATAATGCAGTAGTCTGACTGCTGAACCTTTCCAGAAGAAATTAAGTTTAAAAGTATTGCTGTTTAAGATTTGAAAAGATACCAGATGAAATGCATGTATAAATAGTCATTGTGGGAAAACCGGAGAGAGAATTTTTTTCAAGCAGCATTTCTGCACTTGTTCCTATGTCTACAAAATACTTCAATAGACTGACAACAGAGTCACATTTCAGACAAGCACTAAATAGCACTAACATGTTAAATGATGATAGAAAAGGCAATACTTCACAGAAATATGTAGGTGTCTGCTGTACACAAAAGGCAAATAGCTGTTTTGAACTGTGAAGACTATTTAAAGGTTTAGTGTACACCTTGGATTCCTGCTGCCTACATAAGTACAGAGACCTAAATCCACTGCATACTGGGACTAACTGATCAAAGCAGTAGTTAAATCTGTCCATGGAAAATCTAAGTAGTCTTTGGAGGCAACTCTTTGAATGCAGATTAGTGATTTCATTGAAGCAGTCAATCAACCGCTTTTTTCTGGTTGTTAAAATGTCAGTGAGTGAACACAGTAGATAAAAAAATGATGAGCAAAAAATAATATTTCAACTTGAACAAACTTGCTATTTGTAGACTGGATCACATGAATCTGCTTCAGTCAAGATCATTTCAGAGGTAGCTACAGGAATGAATCCCACAAAGGGACTAAGTTTAATCATCCAATCCCAGACTGTATTGATTTTGGAACTACTTGCAATGACTATATAAATAAGCCATTTCTTTGCAACTGTATCTGGAGTCGGTCATGAACCCAAAACCTTCACAACCTGGTCCAAAGTGAATTATGCCCTGCAGAAATAAATTAATAAAACTAACATGGCTAGGCTTCTCTACCAACTTATTTTCACGTTTCAAGAGCTTAAAAATATAAAATCAATAATCATTTAGTCATAAGGGTAAATGAAGCGACATAACATCAAAGCATACCCTTTAGCCATTCAAGTCATTCTAGGTAATTTATCTCATCAAAAGGCACTGGTAATAATCCTTTCCACTCTGAGACAAGCCGCCACACAGCTGCTGTATTATCCTAGAGTAAACAAGTTTGGAGAAAATATTAAAAATCAATATCTGTTTCCTTCTATCAGGCCAGATGGCATCCATCGTAAATCTGCCTTTGTAAAGAGTTTTTTAGGTTTAGCAGTCAGAGTGTGAAAGACAACTGAATTAACTATATAAAACTCAGCCCAGTTTAATAGGAATTGACAGCTGGATTTCCTTAAACTTACAATATTGAGGCAACCGAACAATTTGCCAAAATTAAACAGACATGGAAAACAATCCATTACACTAATGTGCTATCTAAAGGAAGCTTTGACTAATCTTAGACACTCTGAATGGTAGCATTAACTTCACAGAATCCATAACAACACAAACATAAAAGGCTCGCAATTGTCATTTTTTGCATTCCTGTGGTTCTCATGCTGTAGAACACAGCAATCACCTCTCCTTTGAGGGTCTGCCACACAGGCCTATTGCTGTCAGGCAATGCTTACACAAAAGTTTTGAAAAAAGGAACCTGATTACAACATCCTGAACACAACAGTTACAATTCACAATCAGCTTTTGTAGCAGTTGTTTAAATCATTATTGTATTGAAAAACAAAAGATCTGCAAGTTCATTTCAGTCCTTTAAATACAGCTTTCATTTTGGATACTTATATGTTACTCCTGATTGCACCACTAAGCAGGCAACGACTCTCTTCATCCCACAGCACAAACCGGGACCTCAAAGTGACGAGGATTGCCTTAAGGACTGTCATATTCCTTGCGCTATGCCCTGTCAAGGGCTCTTTTCCTGAATATAGTAGAAACTGGTTTTTAGGTCATCTTTCATAAACTCGTGGGCTGGGAAGTGTCATGCTGGACAGGGACTCTTAAACATTTCCACTGTAGACCACACCAGCTTCATTTTACTAACATGTGGACTACTCTGCTCAGTCAGCCTCTTTCACTCCTGTTGTTTTTGCTTAAATAATCCTCTGCTCCTTGGGTGCACCCAGAATGTAGGACTTCCACCTCTACATTTCAAATGTGTAAGAGCAGGAAAAACTCAGGTATAGCCTCTTCAGTGTTCGAGGTAACATCACCGCATATGGCTTCTGAATAGATTTGAAAAATCTGTCTTCAAACAGAAACATTGCTGCAAGCTTGCTCACAGTGTGGCTAATTGCCATGCCATGATACATTTTGATGCCAACTCAATTTCAAGGTTTGAAGCCATAGGAATCTAGGTCTCTTCTGGTTCACACATGACAGAAATATTTAAGTGCTGAAGGGGTTTCGATTAGTCACTGACTGTAGTATAACTTACTTGTGACATTATACTTCAAACTTCATCAAAAACATATGCTTTTTAATCAATTCATCATTTATTCTCAGTCAACTGCATTTTCCCAAAGTAGATGCACATTCATTTCTCTGTGTTGGAGAGTGACTCAGACATCACTACAGTATTCTTCCTTATGCCTATGTAGCCCCAGAGTGTAGTAATTTGCAATCTTGCCGAATCTATGGCCAGGAGCATATGAATTATTTGTTTAGCTTTGTGTAGCTCCATAGTTGGCATTAGTTAATAAGATAATTTGCATATTTTCAATTCAGTTACAGAAAGTCATAAACATCAGGTGATAAGGTGACATATCTGCTCTCAAGAAAACTGGAGGAAAGACATAGCCAGTGCGGCATTTCTCGATCTTAGGTGGAATAAAAGGGTGAATACTTTGGGTGCTGGGGGAAGTGTTTATGAACTAAAAACTGGCAAGGATCTGGGACTGGGCTTCATAAGGAACAAGGAGAGCTGTTGGAATAGGTGCTGACCTCCCCATCTGTCTCTGGCACTATGCCCCAGTTGCTGTGTCTTCCTGCAGATAAGGTGGATGTGTAAGTAAAGGACAGAATCATGATTTGCCTGGTTGTCTGAAGGATTCACTGGCACTCATATAACAAGGTTTATAGGGCTATGGTAAATTCTTCATTTTAAGTCGGCACTGTAAACTACTCCAGAGGCAGAACAGAAAGGTTCAGTGTTACACCAAAGATTATACTATACAAATTTCATTGGTCCCATCTGCCTGTAAAATTGAAGACCTTCCTCTGCCTGGCAGAAAGAGCAACTGTAACCTATCCTCTCATCTGAGCTACGTATGTCATAGCTTAACTTATCTGCAGGAACACACAGCAGGCTACCAAGTAAGAGTGGATCATTCCAGAGATAGGAGACCTTTCAGATGTGTCCGGCTTTAGGGATTCTTCTCCCACTCCTATGCCAGCTTCTCTCTTTCCCATTTCCCCTGGGTTCGTACACTCACTGCAGACACAGCACAAGCGACTTTGTAGTTAAAATTTACTACTGTAATAAGTTTCAGTTAGTAGCTGAGCTGGAGGGCAAAGAGGGTCTTGTGACATGATAACAATTTCCTGTGAAATTGCACCTACAAAGAGAGTTGAAACAGAGAAGCACAAAGCTATGGGAGGAGGGAATGAGCCCAAAGGATTACCCAAAGAGAGAAAAACACAAAGAAGTCATGGCATCTGACAAAGACTGAGTAGAGACTGGCAAGATGAGGGAGACATCTAGCACACATCTAGATATATTTCTGAGAATAAGATCTAGATATTAGATATTTGGAAAGATACTCTCTAGGAGTACTCTCTAGGATCTAGGTGTTTTTGAGCAGTGTTTCTCATGCATTTACAGGCCCCCCTTTCCAAATTAGCATCAATAGCTTTATTCACATAAAAAAATACAGTATGAATGATTGATTGTGCCGGAAAAGTTATTAGATGTAAGTTATTTTCCCTTGCTACAGATCTTCTATGAGATAGGATGGTTAGATTGAAGGTAATTATATAATAGAAGATCATTTAAATAATAAAGATGCTGAGACAAACACGCTGGTTATTTCCCTCTAAAAGATATAATCATTATACTCTACTCTATTATGTCAATGCTAAAGGCAACAGAGTCAGGTTTTTATTAAGTGGAGTGCTATAATCAGTCTGCCAATTTTATTTTCTCTAAATAATGTTATTATTGCTATTATCATTCCTCTACACTTAATGGTAGACAAATAAAGGTAATTATTTCAGTAAGTATCATCAGTATTACACAATTAACTGGGTGAAGGAGGACGATTGGACAAAGTTTATTCTAAAATGAATGAAAAAATATTCTTTAATATTTTCATCATTCTTATGTGTTTTGACTTTGTTAGTAGCACTAGTACTTCATATAGCCATGACTGCTATCCTTACTTAAAATTGCTTCCAGTGATTCACTCTAGAGGGCATGAAGTCTTAGCTTAATATAGCTACCTACAAATGACTAGCCAGACTTCAGATGCTTACTTTTCAAAAAACATATTCCTTGCTTTTGATTCTAAGTTGAGGCCATGTGAACAGATGCCAAAAATTAGTGATCTTTTGAGTAAAGTATAAGAAATCTACTGTACAGGGTTAGCTGCCACCTCACGTTACATTTACAATCGAGATCACTGGCATTTCCTCCATTTTGATTGATGTGGACTTAAGTACAGATTCCTAGTTCACCTGTACTTCAGAAAGTGATATGTCTTCATAGCCATATCATTAGGTTTGATGGGAAAAATCTACACACTGAGAATATCATGCAGCCTAATATGCGTGTGGGAAGTAGTAGATGATTTAAACTGAACCTTTCACAGTCCTGCACAAAATATTGCTAAGGGCAGGTGATTAATTGCTCAAAACCACTCAGGGAGGAAAAAATATTTCCACTTATCTGGGAACTGGATATGAATTCACAAAAGTCTATGGCCCAAGAATTAAAGGACTGCTAACTAGTTCAAGACTCGGTACAGTCACAAGTTTACTTTCATTGCTGAGGATGGATTCCTCTGTTGTAACTTCATTATTTAAAAGTATGATGTCTAAGCCTCTTTGCAGTCAAAGGAAGAAAATAGGCATCTCCGAAGAATAATCTCTCTCATGGTAAGATAAGCATCTAAAACAGGCCAACTGCATTGCCCTTAGGAAGCACTTATTTCTCTCCACTGATTGTAAAGGCAGCCTAAAGTAAATAGCTTAAATGTAGACATCAAACTTTTATATGTCTAAAACTCCATCAAAGTCTCACCATGGGGAGCTGATACTCAGTCAGTTAGACACCTGTTCCACGTCTAAGCTTCATCATACCTAAGCTTAATCAAGGTCAAAGCTATCTATCTCCGTCGATAAAAAGACTGAGTTAATTCTAAAATTTACATGGAAGGCATTTTCTATGAGTTGCTTTCTTATATAGAGGTCTATTAACACTGGTCACTTTATAGAAAATAACTATCTCTGTCATCACAGTTATTTATTTACACTAGCTGACTATAGAGAGTACAAAAGCTGCTTGCAGACTACAGATCGTAATTTCACCAGAAGCCTTTATATTACAGTAGACAAAACTGACAAAAATTGCACTCAAAGGATATTGTTTTGTTATTCTAGGACTTGAACATGTGCCACAACATTGTTCAAATGATGTGACTGCTCTATTGAAAAAGGTATAGGCTGGAGTGGTCAGGTGGTAGATTGCCTAGAAAGAGTCTTTGTCTCAGCTGTCATGAAACACTTAAGAATTTACCTCTGCTACAGTGTAATAGACAAACAATTGTGCTTCTATGGAAAAACCTCCAGCCCCTGGCTGGACAGTACTGCTCTCAGTGGGATATTACTCTCTATCATTTATTTCCTTTGTTTCTACTCTGTATGAAAGTTAATCATTCACTAGGTGCTTTTCTCCAGTTTGTTGAAACACAAACCTAGAATTAGTTTGTCTAAACCACACATGGTCAGTTGCTAAAGGTCAAAAGTGACCATCTTTGTTAGAAGTAAGCATCCTGTTGGCTCTTTGAGCTTTTGGGCACAAATATTCTCAAACTTTAGGGACAGCTTGATATTTAAATACCTAAATGCTATAGGTCTCAAACTCAGAGCAGCTCCTGTGTTAATGAAATTCTGCATCAACAGTGCAGCCCTCTTAGTTTCAGTGGGACTCTGCTGTGGGGGGAGAGCATTGCCTGGAGAATAAGGATAGCGGTACCAGTAATCTACCAGTGTCAATCAGTCAGTCAGTGAACCAATCAAAAGCCCCCCAATACTTAAGCCGAGAATTGGGCTTCATATTTCTTCCTGTTGCAAGGAAATCCAAAATACCAGTTTCCAAACAATTCCAGGCAATTTTATCACCAGATCCCTTGACATAAGCACTTTCTACATTTCCTCCAATCCAAGTTTCCCTAATTTACTCACCTTAGAGCACATTAAAGCCCTGTTTAATAATTTAACAGAAAAGTTTAAATGCAATTCATGTATGCACAGAAAATCATGCATATGGCACAATCCTGATTTTAAGATGGAAAATAAAAAATTCATATGAACTCATAGGAGAAACTAAAGCTTGTTATTTTTAGAATTTTTTAATGAGCGCAGTCTCTTTTATTCTTTTGATAAGTATCATGAAAAATTGAACATTCCTAATTTCTACTTGTGGTGATTCTCTCATATTAGACATTTATTTACACAAATTACTGGTATTAAATTGAATTATATTCCTACAACTCCTCTACTCACTGGGTACTTTTAATCTTTAATAGAAATAAAACAGCTTTTCATTTACACAACATACCTATATTATTAAATCAGGCCAGAAAAACAATCTTGTTTTCAGATGTCAGAAAAAATATATGACAATTTTGATATATATGTAATATATAATGTAAACCATGCATAGATTAATTTTTGTTTTTTCAAATATACCTTTTAAATATTCCCTTTTCAAATAGTCAGATAGACAAGCTACATCTATTCAAACATATGTGAAATTTTAGCTCACTGTAAACTTTTAGAAAAAATTACAATTGCTTATTCCATTGTTTTTAGTTGAGATTTTTGTCCGCAATCCATTGCTTTGTATATGATGACCACCTCCTTTGCTAGTACTGCCAGACCAGTTGTGGTAGGACTGATAACAATCCTACCAGGCCTCTGTATTTGGAGGGCATTCTAGCATCTGGAGTAGTCTCTGAAGTTTTATTTTCCATAAATACAAGGTGTTTATCTTCTCTATGAAACAAGGATGAGATTACTTTAGCAGTAAATGTGATCACCAGTTGCTGTGTTGCAGTGCTAATCACTGTTTGCAGTGTTGACTAACACTGCCAAGCCTTGGTGATAACTAATTAAATTCTCCACCACAGTAAAGCTAGAAATGCTCCGGCTGAAAGAGTTTGACAGCTTCAACATCCACAAGGGTAATTAGACCTTAAGATCTGCCCAGGATTTTCTAGATGTCAGGATTACGATGACATTAACTAGGGTGAGCGTGGTCTTACAAATGCAGATGCTTGCATTCTAGATACAGTATTTGGGCTATGATCAAAAGATAGGTACTTGAAGAATGGTGCTGGTGTCTCCTAGATTTTAAAGTTATTCTTGTTACTGAGGAGAAGAATTTGATTTGACAGTCCTCACTCGGAGATTAGCAGAATCAGATTTCTTTCAGGAACATGGGAGTAAGAAGAAATATATTTTTATTCTGATAGTCGTTTTGGGAAACGACTATTACAATCTATCCTTTCAGCCTTTGCTACAGTGACGATAGCCTGTCTTCTTCTCCAGCGTTGACAACTGCAGCTCATTTTGGATTATCTGTAACATCTCAAGCGGGTGCCAAGATAATTAGGATGAATTAATTTCTAGCTGAAGCTGATTTACCTTTATATGATGTGCATCTAGCAATATTTTTTCTTACAATATCTCACAGACACCTGGATTCTGTGAGAAGTATTTCCTGTTGTTGCATATGGTTAGTTAGCTAATGTTTTGGTAACGAACATTGGAGCTTCATAGAGCTCAAAAATATTATGACATCCTAATAGATTTCCTAAACAAGGTTCAAAGCTGTGCCACAGGGCTTCTTATAATTGAAAAATGTACAACTTTAATAGTGTTAATCCAAAAAAAAAAAGAAACCTTTTAAGGTTCAGGAAGTTAGTAACTCTATAATTCATGAGACTAAGATGCAAATGTGTTTTTACAAGAGACCTATCTTAAAAGACACACTTGGTATTGTTTCTAAGCTCTATAAATGAAACAAATTGGTTCAAGGAGTGATACACACATAGTCTGCATAGTTTACAAAGTCCTTAAAATAAATAGCTCTGATTCCAGGAGTCTAAAGTTGATTAGTATCTCTTTAAATATTTATAAATTTAGTAGAATGTTTGATAAAATTAATCAAAATCTTTTGGAAACAAGATATTTTTGAGGTGAGAAAACATTGTTCATCTCAGTTAAACGTAGAAGGAAATGTATAAGTGGAAGACAAGAAGAATATTCTTTTTTGTATATTAATTAATTTATGTTTTACAAGTGCTGAACATAGCTAAAAGAAAGCACTATAAACTTTGCCACCACAATGTTCTAAGAGTCCTTGTTCATACATTTTTTGGGTAAACAAATTGGTAACATATGTGATTAGGTCAGCAACAGTCCTGTTAAAATATACACCAATACCAGAACTGAACTAGCTTCACCTCAAAGGACTCTGAAGAAAGCTACAGTAATCACTCAAAGTCTGGAAAACTGCATTAAGAGACAGACTAAAGGAACTCAATCTATTTCACTTACCCAAGAGAAAGTTGAGCACTTACTAACTTGTATGTTTTATATGTAGACAGAGAAAACGTTTCTGATGGAAGGGTCCTTCATTTAGCTCAGAGAGGTATAATGGGATCTTTTGGCTGGAGAGTAAAGTTCAATAAATTCAGTTTGTTACAGAGCGCATGTTTTTAGCAGTGAGGACTATTATTTATCAGCACAACTAGCCCTAGTTCTTGTGATTCTCCCTCACCTGAAGTCTTCAAATAAAGGTTGGCGTCTGTGTAAAATATATGTTTTGATTAAATCAGAATATATAGAGTTCATGTAAGAATCCTTTAGTGGAAATCTCAGTCTCGTGTTATTCAGGAGAGTCAAAACAGACTGTTACAATGGCCTACTCCAATCTTAAAGGTTTCTATTTTTGGCTCAGATTTGAGTTTAATTTGATGCAAAGAATATCGAGGTCTTCAGCTCTACAGGAAGATACAGGATCCTAGATGGTGATGTACAAACCCAAGAAATCTGAAGAAAATGAACATATCATTTGCTAGGATGAGTTCTGGTGAGAAAAGAAAAAAGGAGAAGTCTGATGGCTAGGACAGTAGGTATGGAAATTGTGTTGCAGGTATTGTTACCAATCTTTGAGCCAGAGTTCCCCTACACTACAGAAACTGAAATAAATGCTTTTGGAAGCTTAGATGTATCCCAGAAATGTCTTCTACTTTGCTGCATTTGCACAATACGACTGGAGCCCACATATGTCAAGACATCTGAACCGCTGCTGTACTCTCTTTATATCAGATTCATTGCCACAGCTTCATCACAAGCACAATCCTTTTGCAATGTCTGAGGACCTGGCAACATCTCACATGAACACATCTGTCATAAATGTTGAGATACGCCAGCTGAGACTGTGTTATCTATCATCTTCTGTGGCAAACTAGGGATCATCATTGTTCACATAAAGTAACCGATACATTATTATCATAAAGCATTAGTTAAAGCGTAACTGAGTCACAACACTCTGTTCAGATGCTGGCTATCCCATCTGCCCTTGCAATGGTAGCAGAATGCGCAACAAGGGTTCTTCCCTCCCATACTCATGGGATGCTTCCTGGAAGTGTCTTGCATCAGGGTAAGATGAGACTTGCAGCTTCAGCTGAAGCCTGGTGCAGACTACCAAAAAGGTGCAACATTCTAGGTGCCAAGTTCCTGGAGTGTCCCTGAATTTAAAGCCCTTTGGGACCACTTTAACAGCTACTGTGTAGTGGTAGCATATATGACTTTGGGAAGTGTTAATCTTGTGACTCCAAAGTTCGTAATTACTCCTCCTTCAAGTTCAGAAGGACAGTTGTATCCTAGCTCTCTTTAGTATATAATACAGTCAGGCTACCAGAGTCAGCCGGTCCAGACTGTTCAGGGAAATTCAGAGATACTCTGCTCTGAGAGTGTAGGTCAAGATCTGCACAGACTTGGTGGCCTGGCATGGCTTAATGGAAACATATGGGAATCTGAAAGGAAGGGTGGCCTTGTCAATATTTTATGGGTGTTAAAAAAGAGCTATGCCAGCATGAATTCCCTTGGCAACGCCAATGTCTTCATTCAAAAGTACACTGAGACCATAAGCGTGATTGTTGTCTGGCACATCAGCCTCTGCTTTGTTGACACTTGCTCCAAGTTGCCAGGACATGCACATGACATCACAATCTGGGCAGTTAGTGGAATCTGAAGACCTCACTGGCGATGTCTCAATACATCCTTCAGTTTGCCCCACATAAAAATGACTAAAGCTTAAGGGCACACTTCTGGGAATGAATATACTACACTGAGCAGAGGGTAAAAGCAGCAAGGACCATTCAGCCCAGTAACCAGGCACATGTGAGATCTTATCTACAGGAACATAAGCAATATTAAATACTGAATGATTTATTTTCTATCTTTTTTTAAAACTAATTGTTCTTCCTTTGTGTGTTAGGGGTAAGCTGTCAGGGACTTGATCTGAAGCTTTCAAAGGATGAAATAAGATATCAAATTGTTAATACAAAGTTTTACTTTATCCTTTGCTCTATGGACATTGTGAAAGAATACTGGTAGATTTTTGAGGCACAAGTTACCTTGGCCAAAATTGCTACTCTGGATTATGTTGGATTATATTGTATAAATTTTCTGTTACACCTTATTTACTTGTAGTTAAAATAACTTTTCTAATCTGTTGTTCCTATGCTCATACTTTATGCAATAGAGATATATCAGCTTGTTATTATATTACTGCAGTCAGTTAAAAAATCAGGATAGATGTTTTGGATAAGAGCTCAGGAATACCAGTCTTAAATTTCCCAGAGCATTAAGATAAAAAAGCTACAAATCACCATAATGATATTCACCCATAAGTCTAGTCTAGAGTTTCTTCTTTTTTTGCTTTAGTTTCTGAGTTGTCAAATTTTAAAAATATCCCAATATTGTACTTCTTTAAAGAAAAAAGTATAATACAATGCCTGTATCCCCTTTAGAAGTTAGTAATGCTAAACTAAGAGTAGCTGCAGGCTGGTGGACACACTTCTGATACACTTAAAATATCCCTAACGTTTAAATTTTGTTTTTAGTTGTTTACTTTCTAAAATCATAGCTTTTTGAAATTCAGAATTTATACTTTACCTATTGTAGCTGATAATAAAAAACAACAACCAAACAATACTTGGGCTTGACTGAGTATGATTTTTTTCAGCTGAATACTTCTGTGCCTGGAATAATCTCTTATATTTCTTTTCTCTTGAATGCTTCATTATTGATAACTTGTGTACAGCTGTAAAGTACTTACAGAAGAACTCACAATTTTCTGGTGTTGTTGGAGTGTGGTTTTAATAACTATTTTGTAGTTTACTTTTACTATGCGAATATGAATGGAAAAGAACAATTGAAGAGGCTATAATGAAGCAGGCTAATGTGGCTAAAGTTAAGTTCTCCACTACCCTTGTGTTTATGGGTGATATGAGTCAAACATGGCAATGCCTTCCAGGGATTGTCGTGGTCGGTCAGACCTTGATATAATGTCTTCCTGGTTGAAGGTATATTGACAATATCAGAGTAAATCGAAAGATTTTAACAAACACAGTGGTGATGGTTAACATTAACCATGTTGCTGGTGGGCAAACTCAAATCCAGATAAATGTAAAGTTTCTTTGGCAAGTAAAGGAAAACACAGAGCTAGTTTCTGTGCTTCTTCTAGTCAATTTTAGCTACGGCTACTTACTGTGCCTTCAAACTGCCCTGATTTAGCCTTAATATTTCTCGTAATATTTTCCCAGATTTTCCCCTTTTGCAAGAAGCTGCTCTTTATTCGCCTAGAAATTCTAATTTGCAGCAGTAATATATTGATTGCTTCAGTTGATGCAAGATTTGGGAAAGCCTTTCAAAATATCTATTACTTTTTCTGAATGGTTTTAGAAAGCTAACATTAGAGTGACCTGAGCTGAGGTACAATAACTTTGCTGGTTCTGACTTTTCTGACTAGAAGTTTAATATGTAAAGTAGTAATTAAATAGCATTTGAAATCAAGGTGGGTACAAAGCACAGAGTAAAATGGAGCATCATGGCAATGTCACAGTATGATAAGAAGACAAAAGCAATAGGAGTAAGGGGATAAGATAAAGAAACCTCCTAACCGCTTTCCAGCTGCTGCAGGCCCTGGAGATGCTTGAATTACCTCATTACTTTTCTCTAGGTACGTGAGTTTATAACTTGACTTTCAGCATCAGCTTAGGCCAGCTAAAGCTGTCATTTTCTTCTCCCTGTTCTTCACTGGACTTTCTGTCCTCATGCTGTGCTTCCTCTCTGCCAGCACAAGTGTTTGTGTGTTCACCAGGTGAAATGGCTTGTGGAACTGCTCCGGCTGCTAGCTGCATGGGGAGACCTGATCAGGTTTACCATCTGGACACGCAGACATTTGCACCAGCATGACAGGGTGGGCAGCATGGGGCAAGGACAAATATTCATAGGTGGGAGCTGATGAGGCAAGAAAGAAAGTGTGGGCGTGAGGAATGAGAATCAGCAGTTCTGCAAAAGACCGTTTATTGATCTATATCCTAAAATGCTGGCACAAGACCACCACATCCTGACCTTGCCAAGGTACTCAGAAAAAACATACTGCTGGGATTATGAGAGCAAGATATTCCTCTGCTTGTCTCACTGGTGGGGTCCAGTCCAACAGATCTCCTCAGAAGGTGCCTAGTACACAGACTATTGCACAGAACAGAGGCAAAGCAGCTGCCCACTGCCTGTTATCTAACAGCAATTAGCACTCAGCAAATATGTGGAGGAGCAAATGTGGAGGATGTCCTCTGCTTAACTGAGAATGCTAGAATAGAAGAATTGTGGTTATGTGTTTCGTTTTCTCTTTGTGCTACTGCTCCACTGCTTGAAAATAATTAAAAAGTTGCTGCACAGGGGACTTTAGTACCTGACATACAGGACCCATATATAGCCTTATTCTCTGGCCCGGATAATACTTAATTCATATATAGCTTCAGCACCAGCAACCAAGAAGAACAAGTGTGCAAGTATCCACTTAGGATTGTGAGAAGTTCCATTCCCTGACACAGATCAGACCTGGTAGCAGCAACCTGGACCTTCGGCATCCCACCTGAGAGCTCAGCACTGGTGATGGGGAGGCAGTCCTCCCAGAGCACTGCCATCTGGAGACATACCTGACAGCTTGTGATAGAAATCTGTTCACAGCTGTGATTGCCAAGGAAATTAAAGAATTTGAGGCCCTCAGATTTGAGGTCTTCCTACTATCTGGCTTAGCCATCTCCATCTTCAGCGTGCCAGCTGCAGTGGAGCCTACTATGAAGCATCTAACTATTCTCAGACATGATGTCAGGGAGCCTAGGGATTAAATCCAGAGTGCAATATAGGCACGGTATACGGTACCACATCAATGGAAAATTAGGTGCCTAGCTCTAGTAGTGACAGAGAAAATGTGAGACCTCAGTTCACACCTGAGATTCCTAATATCTGGTAGATTCCCCACTGTTTTCCCAAAACATTCAATGTGAAATGTTGGCTGTTTAGTCATACTCTGAAGAAACTTGTCAAGCTGAATCTGACATGCTTACTTTCTGATGTGACAATTTGAGTTGTGTAGTGACTGAGATCCTACAGGAGAAATAAGAGAGGATCCCACCAATACTGTTTTATGATCTGGTGTTCAGAACATTCCTGAGATTTGGGAAATGCAGGTTGAAACCCACTTGGACTGAGAGAAACTCATGAGTCCCATTTTCGGGGCAAATCTTCTAGTACCAGGGCTATTATTCCAAATGTGGAAGACTTTATTTTATTTCTTCTTATTTTTTATTTTATTTTATTATATTTTATTAATTTATTTTAATTTATTTTAATTTTCTAGCTGTGTTTAGGAATGAATATCTCTGGGGCACTCAGTATCCTCTGAGCAAGCCTGGTAACAGTCCTTCAGTGGACAAATGAGCATAACTGGGAGATGGGCTGTGTCTATGTAGATTGCAAAGCATGCAAAGCCATGTCAAGCACAACATTGGTGTGTACCGCAGGCGATCAACATTTAGAAAGCTGTAATGCTAACAAAAATGATCAATGCACCATATATGCACTGTACCAATGCAAAGCCCTGAAATCGGTTTTAACTGATCCCTCCTTAATTTCACTTTCCATGTCCATTCTTGTCTCTTTCTCATTCTTATGTTGGATGGCATAGCTGGGGTTAGAGACATCTCTAGGCTTTATACTGCAGGAGGCTGATACTGCTCAGGGAAAATTCCCTAGGGAAAACATCTAGCCACTGAACACATTTTGCATTATTTACTTTTGTGCAAAGTCTCTGAAGCAGACTTTGCTAAGTCAGCTCCAGGAGCTATGGAGATACTTAACCCAGTTAGGAAATAGTAAATCCATTGATTTAAAAGGGACTTAATTTAAACTACTTACAAGAGTGAGTGCTCTTTAATGTCAATAACAGTTGCAAAAGTGAGCTCTAAATTTACAAATGTGCAATAGCTGCCTTAATGAGACAATTTCTTGATCTGTTCAGCTCTGATTGAAAGCTCCAGGAAGTAAGCAGCACATAGAGCTTGTTAGTAATATCTGGTTGAAATGATTTCCCAATGGAAAATCCTTTTTATTTTCTCCTTGAATGGAAATTTTCTATAAAGTCTGATATACTGCCTGGATACAAAAATGACAGTTCCTTGGTCTTCCCAGGAAGATTCTTGTCGATTTTACTTATAGATGAGCTGCAGTATAGGCAGAAGGCAGAGTAACCCAACTGTCTGCCTGCCAGCACCTCTCTCCTCCTCCAGGTCAGGCTTCAGGAGGAACAAGACACCTCTGGCATCTTTTTCTTTTTCCTGATTCAACATTTTTTTTCCTTCTAGAAAATGCAATGTTTTTCATAGGTGGGGATTTCCATTTTACACCCATGTCTGGGGTCAGAGCCAGATAATAGTGGGGGCTCACATGCTTTATGTGACTTTGTAAGGATAAATGAAGCGGTCATCCTGATTACAACATTAGCTTCACCTCACTCACCAATCCTAGCTTAGGCCAGAGCATTCAAACAAAAAAACAGCACTTGAGCTTAGTAAGTGTACATTAACGTTAGAGAATCACTGATTCCTCCCACCGAATTATTAGTTTCAGCCTCACTTATGTTTCCTCTCATACTCCGCAGAGTGAGCCCCCCACTTAACCCAGTTAACCGGGTTAGAAACATGTGTGTGTGTGTGCAAGTAGTGACGATGCTCACCATTCAGCTACTGGTGCAGCGAAAACAAAACACAGAGGAGGAAAAGAAACAGAAAAAAAACCCAACAGTGTACATGGCCAGAAGATTGAAAAAATTGTTCTTACCTAGTTACCTTAGCATAAGCTGCTACAGGATATTTGAATGGCATTTTATTGATTCTAGCCTTTAATTTCAAATAGAGTCATTTGTATTATATTCATATTCACGTATATGAGCACTATTTAATAGCTGATCCCATTTATTAAATATACTTGTCACAAAAAGAGGCATTTTTAAAGGTAAAACCTTTTATCTAAATAAGAAAAGGTAAACTACAACCTGTGCAATTTTTAACCTTTTTGATCTTTGAGAACTTTTTTTTCGAAAGTGAGTGTATTAGTGGTTTGGAAACAGCTAAACTCAAACATAGCAGAGATGCTCTGTCTAAACGAAGGAATCAAACAACAGATTGGCTGATTTTCACAGCAGTGGAATTCTGTCAATGAATTGAAGCTTATATGTTATGAAACAATAATTAAGCACTTGAAGCACAGTCTTTTACACTTGCTAATCTTGGTGACTGTTTACATGCTACTGTTTGTTAAATGGCAAAGTTTATTGATTTGGCAAATTCAGTACCACGTTGTATTTTTTCATTCAGTCTGTGTTCCTACATGCAGTTCAGCATTTTTAAATGTCAGCCACAAAGTATTATTGATCTGTAATTAAAAGTTAAAAGCAGAGAAAAATTAGCATAGTAGAAGTTTGTGGTCATTAGCACAAGTACTGGCAGGCAATTATTTAGCTTGCTATAACATCTCTTTTTTTCAGGTATTGACATAAGGTACGATACTCACCTGCACACTTTTATTTTGCTAAAAAGGCAAGTTTAATAATTTCCAAACAGTGGCACTTTATCGGATACTTGATATCAGCATTTTGTGGGATTACCTTAAAATCATTTTCTCTGGAAGTTTTTCTTGACCAATATTGAATAAGAAAATAAACAGCAAGGGTTACAGGTATACTCATTACATAAAAACATTGTCTGAAATTAGGAATTGCTTTTCCCATGTGAATAGAGTGAAGAAAAAAACAGGTACTGAACAAAAGGCCTTCAGTGGTCCTAGTCCACTTTCCAGTAATTAGTATTAATTGGTAACCCTGCTGGCACTCCCAACAGAGGGACAGAAAACGCATATGCATTTTGAGTGATGGGAAGAGAGGACCTTCTAGGACGAGGGAAAGAGCGGTGCTGCTGTGCTGCTGTCCTGCTGTCTGCTGCATGCACAGACGAGCTGTAAGGCCCTCGCCCTGGCTCTCTTTATGAATAGTCATCAGTGAGCATGTGCACATGCTGCACAACACCAGTTCACTGAGGTGTGAGGATGATTTGGACTATATGCAAACGCTCGTAGAGTTGCTTGGTTTTTTTCTGCGCTCTCTCACAGTTCTCAGATACTGGCAGCGCTGGGGGCTTCACTCTAAGTAAATTGTACACTGAGAAATGAAAAGTTCTTCCTTTTGGTCCAGGTGAGTTCACTTAATCCTGATATATTTCAGTTGCTTGCACTGACCAGAAACATTGTGTTTCAAATCAGTTTATCACCAAACTGCTTTTCCTTGAAAAGCCGGCCAGTCCTATGCAGCAGTTGCCCCCGTGGGTTTGCATGTCACACTGTCTCCAAGGGGCTTCCCACAGCCAATGCAGTAGAAGGAAACAGGTTACAGAGACTATCCTGTTAAAAGATGCAGTCTGGCTGGGGAATCTGCCCATAGAGGACTCAGCAGTTTTCCTGAATGCCCTTTTCCATGAGGCAATTTCCATGAACCAGCATAGGAAATGCAGTTCAGTAGTGCTTTGATTTAAATCCTTAAGGATCACTTCTGCTCCTCTCCACTCCGCTATAAAACTGCTAAGGGAACAAATGAATGAGAAATTCCATTATTGCTAACAGGACATCCTGAGTGTTTTGATTAGTTTGTTTTCTAGTGGTTTTCGATTTTTAGAGGATTTTCCAGGATGTCTCCTATGAAATTCTATTCTATTCTATTTCGTGACTGCTGTGGTATAACAACATGCTATCAAGTGCTTTAGTGGTGAGCAGTGAGACACATACAATAGGTTGCTATTCTAAAATTCAAGGGTACCTTAACGTAATTTTTTATCCACAGCATGCAAACAATGCAATATGTTTGTGTAGTAAACAGGTACCATCTTTGATCATATGCAGAATATCCTAAAGATTTATTTTTTTCCCCTCATTAGTTCGAACTATGCATAACGCTTTGGTAGTTCTTAGAGAGAAATCTTTTTTTTTTTTTTTTTTTTCTTCTTGGAAACTATCTCAGTGAGACTTCCTTGAAATTTCCTAAACCATTCCAAGATCAGGTTTTGGCTACTCAACAACTTTGTCAAGACATGTTAGCATTTTTTTTAACAGATATTTTGGTCTAGATTTCTTACTGGCGACAGAAAGGAAGAAAACAATCCATTTTTATTTAAGTGAAGAAAGTGATTCTTTATCTGTCTTTGTTGGTAATATTGAAAGTAGTTGCACTTTCTGAAATAACATTACACAACGTCATCTCTTTTTTATTGGTAGGTAACTTTGGCATGAATGAGTTGGTTTTGTGTGGAACTTGGCAATAGTGGGGGAGAGTCCCTGAGAGATTTCCACATTTAACTTTTGCTCCATGTTTCCTTTGAAGCACACAGGAAATCTAATATACTGCCCAGGTACCATGGATGAGTGTGGGCCAGACTCACCAAGACAGATTCCTGCCCCACAGCAAGAAGTACTGAAGATCTTCCGTACTAAGACTAAACCAGTACAACGTCTTAAATAGACACCATCTAGGTTAACTGCTAGGTGGCAACACCATATGGAGGAAGACTGGAAAATGATCTAGGAGCAGAACCGCTGGCCTTATGTACATTCTCCTGTATAACCCAGTTCCTGAGTTGAGAAATACCCTTATGACAGTGGGACTACCACAAGCAGGAGTGGTATTCCCCACACAGACTTTTTAATCTATGCATTGAAAACTTACTTCTTCAGCAGCCTCAGTGAGAAAAACAACTAGTATTGTTTTGCTACTTTTTTTCTTTCCTCTTCTTTTGTCACTTCAGCTATAAAGTGCGGCAACGTAGTGCTTTGGGTTTTTTTTCCCTCTACCTCATCAGTGCATTATGTACTGCTTTTATCAATACACAAATCCTTAAAATTCTATAAAATAATAATAGAAGTGACATAGGAATCTTTTTAAGTCTTGGAATTCAGAGATATTTTTGCAACTTTCATAGCATATGTGAAGTAACATTTGGAGCTAAGACATGCACAATAAATTACTGCTCCAAAATCTAAAGGTTCCTTAATGTATTTTTTTTTTACCCACAATATGCTAATAGCATAGTATGATCATGTAGAAGATAATTTCAGATCTCATTGTCTTTTATTTCCTTTTTTTGGAGTGGTATTATAAAAAATTACATTCATGTTGCAATGTTAGACTTTTGTAAAGCCTTTTGAACAGTACTCTGTTACTTTGGTAAAATACACACACACACACACACACACAGACACACAGAAAATACAATCATAAGCACTTCCACTGTAATAGTAACCTTTCCATAGACTTTCCAACTTCTCTGGTCCTCCTTGAAGGTCGATTGGGTTTTCAACTCTGTTATCTACTAGGTGTTTGATGGAGTGGTCCAGATAACAGAGGAGAGAGCAAAGGAAAAAGAATTTTTTGAAGATCAAAAGTGCCTGTTCATTTTGTTATCTGACCCTATCTGTTGTCATAGTAACAGGTTTCTTTTAACCTCTGCCATCAGATGATTTGTCTCTATCTGTTATGAATTCTGCTTTGACTGAGTAGCTGTTGGTAAAGCATAAAGTGAGTACCGTGTTTTTCACTTTCCTACTGCAGTATTAAGAACTGAAAAACAGAAGATGAAGTCTATTTTCCCATTAAGTTGTTTAATATTACCTTTTCAGAACAATTGAACTGTCAATTTGACCAAAAAGATACAACGTCCAAAACTGTCATATAGAATCCTCGGTTCTAGGCCTGATAGGATATAAATGAAAATTCAAAATCAAATGCTGAGAGGAATGGCACATTTTCTGTTCAAGGCTGCAGAACTTCACGTTACTCATTAAATACTCATTGCCTCTCCACAAAAGCTGAAGCAGGTTGTGAATGGCTTAGTCACAAAGCTGGTTCTTTGCTGGTTGTGCATATGTGCAGGTCACTATAGTAGTTCCTATTTGCATGGACTATTAATTTTCTCTTCTTATGGGTGACTTCATCATCATCCAACATATGGAAGGAGAACAAAAGATTACAGAACATGAACTGAATCATCATATCTGGTTCTCTGCTACTGCAGAAATAACAACATATTGTTCCTTACAAAAATTGATCAAATAATTGATTTTTTTTTTGGCCCCGATTTCCTCTGCTAAAAGGCTACTTTGGAATCTCATAGCCAGTAACAAGCAACCCTTCTCCATCTTAATTTTGTTAGGTTCTCAATCAAGTTATTTTAGACTCCTCTTATAAGAAGCCAAAGCATAGATCTGTGGCACTTATAATTTGCAAATGTATTAATTGAGATTAATTGGTTAGCCAAATATAAACATACTAAAATAGTGTAACTAACAATAGTATACTTTATAAAATATACAATATATTTGATAAAGTTGTGATGGCATAGCTAGACAGAACGTATAAGAATTTTACATAAGTGCATGAGCAATGCGTCCATCAAAGGGACAAAAATAATATGTGTAGTTGCAGATAGGAAGCATCCAAGCAACAGAAAGCTGGTTGGCAAAGGACGATCACAAGGACTAGCTGATAAGACCCCTTCTGGGAGGGGGACAAATAACATTTAAAAATAAGACATGAATAAGGAAAACTGGAGAAGAAAGAAGACAAGTCCATTTCCGTTCCAACTTCTGTCCCCAAAAATGCTCAGATCACCTAGGCCTCCACAACTAAGACCATCAGGGACTACAGCCATCATTGTTAATTATGTGGTATCTGCTCCATGGTATTGTATACTCACAGCTAATTTGTATACTCAGAGCTAAGGATATGAGTGTTAAGAACTAACAGTCTTGCATATGCAGTGAGAATGATTAAAATTGTGTAAGAAGTAACTGTTAGCACAGAGTGTGTTGTTAATGAATTAATTTAATAAGGTTTTAAAAATGGCCTCATTTAGAGTCTTCTAAACACTCCTGTCACAGTGATCTCTAAATTTCCAACTGTAATTTAGATTTAGATATACATATTCAGTTGCAACGGTTCTCCATTCTTGCTGTCATTCTAGCAATTTTTTGTTTCAGTTGTCTTCAGTTTCTTTGTCTTTCCATAGCACACTTAACCAAATGTTCACTCAATTTATAAATGAATGTTTCTGAGGCTTATCCCCAGCTTCACAAACTTTCATGGCCTTGGATTTGGTACCTACTGAATTCCATTCCATGCTCTGGCCTCAAGTTTTCAGCCAGACTACAAAGCTTAAAGTTTTGGATATATTTTCTTTGTAGACTATGGTAGGAGCAAAAAACTAAGATAATAGTTTAACTAATAATTATATGCAGTATTTGATGCTCCTCTTATGGGGAATCATTCTCTATAGCTTCTTGCTTAGTTCTGGGACTGTAAAACTCCAGATTAGGAAGAACTCATCTTTATATCAAAAATATTTTGAAAGATGGCTGAGATGGCTGCTAGACCAAGAGGTGATGTAGGCATTTATTAATAGTTGTTAAACTAATTTATTTAAATTGATTAAAAGAGGCTATAATCAAGTGATTATCAAAACTCGTGGCTATGGTCAATGTGTCTGTGAAGATGAAGTCAGCTGTTCACACTGATTTTTTACGTAATATGGAAAGCCAGTGGATTTTTTTTAGCCTATTTTCCTAAAGAATAAGTTTTATAAAGTTGGGAGATCTAAGTATCTGTCAAATATCTTTTGAACTTCTTAGCAAATTTCTAACACATTTGATACAGGAGCAGAGATTACAAAAAACAAGAAGTTTCCACAAGCTTTGAGGTGGCTGAATGGAGGAGAAGGGCCCATGGAAATGAAGGATGTACCATGATTTCTAATATTGGAATTATAAAATCCATGTGGAAATATGTTATGGAGGCGTTAATCCATTATACATGGAGCAATTCAACCACAAAACAAAAGTCACAAGAAACCAGGCTTCCTAACTTCTGTAGTTCATAAAACCATTACAGCTGCTATTGATATTCACTGTTGTGAAAAATTCCTGATTTAGGAGAAGATGCCTGCACTATGATTGAGCTCTGTGCAGTTGACTGCCTAAAGGTTCCTGAGGGATGTGCAGCAGGAAGGAGGCTCACAGATCTGCAAAGAATATTTGGCAAAAGCGAGAAATTTGTTTTGTTCTGCAGAACACACATGTCAGGAAAAACAAAGTTCTTAGAACTCCAGACTGATTAATTTAGGTGGAGAGTTGCTTAACCTAGATATGCATTTGAGTGGGCTTTCTGTCATCAAGAGACCTTTGATATCAAGCTAAGCTGGTAGACAACCTGTGGCTCGTTCTCCAACAAGTGCCAACATTCTCAAACACAGGACAGACCATGAGCAATTAACATTTCACAAAACACTAGCTGATCAAAATAGCTTTTTTAAACTGGTGGAGGTGATGACATAGCTGATTAACAATGTTATTCTTTTTAATTAACAGCAATCTTGTGATGAGAAATGACTACTTTAAGTGACTATGCAATAGTTACAGAATCCACATGGGAAACTTGCCAAAGAAGCTGTTCTTCATCTGCTAAGAATAGATTTTAAAAAGGATGAGTGATATGCTTTCTTAAGAGGTTACATACCCATGTATTATGGATGTCAGAAATTAATAGGTGGATTTTAACTAACTCCATGAATATTAAAAAAGATTTTACATCTCTGTTTGTATGATAGCTGCTTGTTTAATGTAACCCTGAGTGCCTGATTTTACTCTGATAATTGATCTAACTCATAGTTTTAATAGTTTCCTTCCCAGAATGCTTGTGTTACATTGAGCATTTGGTACTTAGTAGTGTGTTTTATTTGTACCAGTATTTTCTCTTGGTGGATACCTGCAACTTTGCTTTAGCTGTCCAGTCTGTCCTAAGAGCAGACTGATTTTAGGCTGCCTGCAAATTCTACCTGGTCTTGTGGTACTTGGTGTCAAGAGCTTTCTGGAATGACCCAGAGCCATGTTGTTTGCCTGATTTCAGGTACATGACAGTGTGACATGGGCAGCTGTGAAATATGGGAATAGCTGGAGTGTGCTCACTGTGTGCAGCTAGGAGTGTCCTAAAAGGCAGCAGACACACAGATTTTCCTATGATTCATCTAAGGCCCTGCTTTACCCTGGGGACAGAAGGTAAGATCAGATTTTAGTGTGTTTTCAGGCCCATGCCAGAATTGTAGTGGAGGAACACTCTTTTGGATGAAGAAGAAACGTCTATGTCTGACTACTTGTACTTCAAACTTTGTGTCCCACCAGTATAATTATTGCTAGCAGATAAAGTTTTGATTTAGGACTACAGACCTCAATTCTGCAAATGCTTATACATGTGTTTAACTTTAAGAATGCAGATAGTTCCATTGTGGTTTATGAAACTAGCCATGTGCTTGGAGTATGCATGTGCATAAATGTCAGGATTGCTGCCTAAGGACATAATTTACCAGTTATCTTTAGGAAAAAGAAATGTCTTCTACACAGGGCAAGGATTTCTTTCAGAAATGCCTACATGGGATATTGTTTTTACAATCATTTTCAGAAGAGTTACTTTCTAAAAATCTTGGTTTATGGGATTTTTTTTTTTGAATGTTTTATGGATATATCTTCCTTTTTTATTGAGGCATTTTCTGGAGAGAATTTTAAAGTAGTTTTCAAAAGCTATTCAAACCCAGCTTCTTCTCTTTAGAGCAGGCACGGGTGGGCCTGGTTCCTTTAGATCTGCAAACTGGGGAATCTACAGGCAGGTCAGATCTCAGGAGAGGAGTTTGTCATATGGAAATGTTTAACGGTCCAGCTTATATTCTGTATAGTCTCTCTTTTATCTTTTCAGGGTTTGAACATGATCCTTTCAAAGCCAGATAACCCAGAAAAATCCTCGCGACTGCTTTGCTCACTCCCTGATTCCTATAATCACAGTCCAGAAGGAATAGGTTACTATGACAATAGTGTTGCAATAGTGTTTTTTTTCTTTCTTTTTTTTTCTTTTTAAATCTCTCTCAGTGCTAAAGTACTTTTCTGTTCTTCAAAATGATACTTTCTGTCATTTTACATATGCTACAATCAAGAAGAAAAGAACTTTAAAAATATTTTGCTATATGAATAAGTATTGCTTGTTAGTATTTACTAATCAGAGGAACGTGGTTAGAAATGTCCACTATATTTAGAAAACCTCTTCAGCTACATGTCCGGCAATACACCGTCGAAATACCCTTATACAACTTTCATGTTATATTGGACATTTTTGAACAAACGAGGCTTATGTCGGTGTGTCTCTTCATTAAACTATTAAGATCATCATCACACTACAGCTATCGATCTTCTTATCTAGTAATTTCTGCTTTTAAAAACATTTTGCTCATTAGCAATTATCTTAGATAAATATGAGCTAGAAAAGAGAGAACCACCAGAAGACAACTTATATATACCACCAGAAGTCAGGGCCAAAACTCTGATGACATCTCAGGTCTATATAATCAATGTTTGCTTTTCACAATGCTGTTAAATGTACAAAGTGAGACCACAGGTAAATTGTTGCCATTTAGTGGTTTGATAATGAAATTTTTGTACACTTGTATCCATAGGATCATAGGACAATTTGTTGTAAGATTGTAAGGGACCTCATGAGGTCTGTAGTCCACCCTCCTGCTCAAAGCAGGGTAAGTTATGAAGTCAAACCAGGTTACTCAGGCCTTTATCCAGTCTGGTCTTGAAATCCTCTAAGGAGGGAGCCGAACAACCCTGAGCTGAACACCCTGAGTAGCCTGTTCCAATGCTTGACTATCCTCATGTCTTGAAAGCCTCATCAAAGCTACACATTTATTTGGGACCAAAATTTCTCTCCCGATTCTCAGTTCCATCCCTAGATATTTAATCTGGTTCATTACCTTAGCCACTGATGTAAGAGTGTTCGTTCTGATCAAGGGAAACTCCAGTGCACCCATTCACTGAAATAAATCAAACTTCTCTTATGCTTAAAATTATGCATGTGCTTCATGCTTTGCTGCATTAGGCCCTAATCCTGAATAGTAGGATTGCGTGGTGCAGGGAACATTTTGCAGATACTGTCTACAGTAGTGAAGTATTTTTAAACATTTAACTTATGAACACAGCTGAACTACTAGGGTTGCTACAACTTTCTCAATGCTAGGCAAAATCCACAGTACTTAGACATTCAGAAGAAATCTATAAACAGTAGTTTCTGAACATGGCTCCTGAAAACAGTGATTTCCTACCAACATAATGTTTCTAGCTGAGCAGACCTTTTGTTGAGATGTGACTCGCAGGCCTAAAAGTTTGGCTAAGCGTTAACATTAGATTGAAGAAAGGTCAGAGTAATATGTCTACCTGCACATAAACAGAGGCTCAGGCAGACACAACCGGCAATTCAATGTGCGTTTTGCAAATCAGTCTATTGTTCTGCCACAATAAAAAATGCTATTGAGAATATTACCCTGATAAAGCTAGGTAAATTCTGTTTCTCATGTGATGCCTTTCAGATGGACACTAAGTAATGCTTCACAGTACAACTCTTGTTTCTGAAGAGGTATTGGTAATCAAGTCCAAAGTACTATTCTAAACTGGGCTTATGGTGGACACATTTTATTTCTCTTACCCATGATTGACTAGAGGATGTATAAAATAACGTATAATATAATACAAAAAGCATGCAGAAATAGCATAACAGTTGAGTTTCTGTTATTCTAAGTGATCATACAGCCTTTGAAAATGAAAGTAAGATAAACAAGTGAATCAAAAGTCACCCCGGTGGAATCACATGCCAGAGTATTCTATATGGGGTACTTAGCAACAGATAGATGGTTCAGGATATTGGATTATATAGCATAATATTACAATTAGAATAAGGAATGGATTCTAACAACAGATCATGGTTAGGTTGTAACATCTACAGAGAGCTCAGTGTGACTGGGTGGGGAAGCAGAAAGAGGTAAAGAACTTTTCTTTTTTGGGGGACCAAAACTTCTGGTGTGAGTAGATTTTTGATTTTTGGAAAGACAGTCACTATCACTCAGAATCTGTCTCTTCCCCTCCCTTTTTCTTTTCTTTTCTTTTTTTTTTTTTTTTGCTAGGCAATAAGTACGGTATCAGTATGTTAAAAAAATACTCTCTATTTTTGCATCTTTCATACCTTTTCTTGTGATTTATTTTACTAAGTAACACAGGAACTTTCCAGAACTGCTGCTTTTGCTGTGGCACCCTAGCAAACTGGCTAGATAGCTGCTGAAGATAAGAATGTAGGTGGAAACCACCGTTTGCACCATGCCCAGATAACTTCTAAGGTAAGCAAGGGAGCTGGAGTCTGGGTATCTGGTGCATACAGGGAGATCAAGGCATGTGCAAAAAAGGGCCGGAAACATATGGGGTGCAGAGACCACATGGGGAGTGGGAGAGCTGGCAGGACAGCTGGTCCCCAGATGATGCTGAGATCAAATGGCTGAGTACTTCAGCACGGCTTAAATAGTTGGGAAGTGTGGAGATGGAGCTCTCCCTCATATACAAGAATATGCATGTATTGCTGATCTAATTAATTCTTCTTCCCTAAGCATCAGCACATCAGAAAAAAACCAAGTCATTGAGATGATTTCCCTATAAAGACGAAGATTTCCTCTAACAACCTATACATCTCTGAAATCTCCTAATTCTTACAGAAACCATGCAGTTTGCAGGCTATGAACCTGTAGCTCATACTGAAGTTATTCATCCTAGCAAAATAAGTTTATCTGTCATAGCTGTTGTATCACTGAAGACATGCAACAGTCTGAGTTTTAACATACTCATATAACCAAAGGATATTCTCAGGATCCCTGCAGAAACTATGCACTACTTGTTGATGCTGCTGCTACTTCTTTTCTCTTGCTCTTGTGACCTGTGCCTGTGATCTCCACTGTGCGTATGATTGCTTGTGTATATGCTTGCATATGCTATAATCACATCTTTATTATGCTATGGAGACACTAAAGGATGTACAATTGTGAGGTACTCTGTTCCAGCACATGGTAGCTTGTAGATTTTGTTGATTTTAATAAAAACTGCAGCAGTTTGTTTAGGTTTAAATATTGCCCAGTTCTGATCCTCTATTTTTCAAAGGCAAACTTATTCAGAAGTTCTAAAGGGAACATCAGACTCTGCATGAGGCAGAAATCTCACTTTCCTCCTCTTTCTAGTATGGTCTTTCAAAATCTTCTAGTAATGTTTGGGAGTATAAGAATAATTCCTGTACTAAAGAACTCTAAATGTAAAAAGACAAAACAAATGAATATGACTGATAAGGGAAAAATAGAGACAAAGTGATCAAGCGGGAGATTTGCCTCTCAAGTGCATAATAGACAACCCTTTGTTTCATCTTAAACTTACTATTATTAGTCAGCTAATGCTTTGTAGGCATCATAGCAGAAATGGGCATTTCAGAAAGATGTGAAATCACATTGTGGGCTAGATGTCCCTCTAAGCATCTATAGACTGTGAAATTGAGGCCTAGAGGGGAAGTAGCATTCCCAAGATCACATGGCAACCTAAGAGAAAACTAGAGACAGATCACAAGACCTCTAAACTCCTTCGTTAGGGGCCTGTCTACTGGCTTATATTGTTTTCTTCAAGAAGCTGGGCTTATGCAAATCTTAGCTGTTCCGTATTCAGCCCCGTGCCGGTTAAGTGCATCTGAGCAGACCTTATGTCTGCACACTCCCAAGCCTACCCATGCTCTCCATCAGCCCTATTCTCCCTCCAAGACGCGAGGTCCAACACAAAGCTGTAATTCACAAGCCTCAAAGTTTCTATAAAGCATTCCCAGTAGCTCACCTTTGGGTGGAGACTGCGGAAAATTTCAGCTATGAAAAGGAACAGAAACTTAGATAGCACCAGAGGACAAGGATCTGGAATGAAAGCAGTTAGGTAACCGTAAGTATAAGAGCCACTGACTTGCCATTACTCTAACTGCTATAAAAATATTGCCTGTGGGACTATGAGATCAGTCTGGCCACAGCTGTCATTGTCTTTAAAGGCTAGCCGGTAAAGCACTTCTGTTTTTACCTTGCTGCATCTGCTGTAAAAATACTTTTACTTGTATTCACATTTGAAATGAGGGCAATAGGCAGAGGGTTTTTTACCTTCTGCCCATTAAAGAGAAAACAGGGGCTATAACAAGGGTATTATAAACAAACCATTTCTATTCCATCATTTTTTAGCCTCATCAGTGAAAGTGATTTCATGGCCTAACAATATTCATTCCAGTATCTTCACTTCGCTGGCAACTAGTCTTTGCAAGAAGATTTCACATCCTGTCTAATTAACAGCATATTTCTTTGCCCTCTTTGAAACCACGTACTCAGCTGGCAGGAGCCTTCTCCACCAGGAGAAGGCTTGCCTGACCAACTGATATAGGTAGTGCTTAGTTTTAGTGAGGGTTGAATTTCCTTAGCCTGCCAATGGCCAGGGTTTTATTGGCACAGGCGGTTTGTGTTGAGCATGTGAACACATGTTCCTGAGGTCTGCAGGAGGAGCAGTTGTAGATCACTTAATACCCAGCTTGGGGCTTATGTAGGCCTCCTCCTTTGACTAGGGAATGATTCACTGTGGATCTGAGTTTACCAAGGGCTACATAGTCTACAGAACTAGTAACCTGGCTAATTATGTGCAAAAGTTTTCACTGGTAACTTCATACTGCATGTTTCTGATTTACTAGAGTTTAAAATTTCAAATAAAATACTCCGACACCCTCTGAAATTACAAAAGAAAAAAACAAGTGTGCATGTCTTCAGGAGGATAAATTGGCTCAATTTCTTAATCTGACTGCTCATTCAATTTCAGTACACAAAAATCTTACAGTATAGGCCATATCCAATACAACATTTGAGCATTTAAAGACAAGCATCAAAATACTTAAAATTAGGTACCTGCTTCCTGGATAAAAATTAAAGCTAGGGTTTCTAATAGGTAAATAGATTTCTCAGAATGCATGACAGTTGAAAATACAAGGAGAAAGCGTGTCTGAAATCCTGCTCAGTTCAACCCTAAGGGACACAGGTACAGGAAGAGACCCTCGTCTGCTCAGGATCTGCAGCTTGAAACCTTCTGAATGACCAAAGATGGTATTCATTTATCCTAGCTATCTAGATATCTAGAAGTATGATAGACATCTAAACCTGAGCCAGTAATTCTGTGCTCCCGGTCCAGTTAATGGAAATAAATAGACACCTTCAGAAGGTCGTTCATCTCTTGTTAAGAGAGGTAGCTAGAAACAGGCCAGATGAATACATGTTTCTTACTGGTTTCTAATTCTTACTCTTGAAGTAAAAAATTCTCATCAGGATACAAGGCAGAGGATTCAGAGAGCCTTGCCTCACACATGCTTCTGTGATAGGGCTTCAAAGAAAAAGAGATTTTGATCTAAGAGACTTGACCCTTGTGAAATGGGAGAATGGGAGTTTTTTTCCATTTAGGTTGTCAGACAAGAGATTACTTATAATAGAGGCTGTAAAGTGCCCCAAAAGCTGACAACAGTCAGTGAGGGACAGAAGACTATGATCTGATAGCACCTTTCTCAGAAGATGGTCTCTTCTGTTACAGAGTTTCTCTTCTGAAATTTGATGGACTGGGGAAGCAGGGGGAAGAGACTTGCCAGGTGTATGGGCATCATGAGAGGTGATATTTCAAAAGTCAGTCTCATTTCATCTCTGTTCTGCCTTTTCACATCCTGCCTTCATGAATCTGAAGACAAAGAAGTAACTTTGGCTCATGAGAAGTCTTGACTCAGAGGAGTTCTCTACACATATGATTTCTCGTCACAGGCTGTAATTTTCCTAGAGCCTCAGTCATCTTGGGAAATTCATGCAAAAAAAGTCTAAGTCCACTAAAAGCATTTGTCAGTATTCACTGACATACTGATAAAGGCTGAGTAATTCTTTAGAAAGAATCTCAAGGTGTATAGTAGACATGTATGGTTGGAAGGCTTGTTGTAATGATTTTATGTAATTCAGAACTGAATATCTGCTTCTATGGAGTATATGAAAATTTTGCAATTGGCTTCTTGGGAAGAGGATCAGGGCTTTGTCTTGTGGTAATAATAAGGATATTTCCAAATCTGGCCTAATATAGCAATATCTCCTCTTGAAGTTTCCCTTTAGCTTCCATCATATTTTCTGCAATTTAATTTTCAAAATTTTATGAAATGAACCTCCAGATTTTCAATGTCATTTCTTAGGCACAGCCCTTTACTCCAAAGCCTTCAAAAGTCTGTTTAGGGTTGTCAGGAGAGAGTTAATAAAAGTCTGAAATTTTAAAGGACATAAAGAGAGGGACAGGATTTTAGCTGGCATTTGATTACTGTAGCATTTTCCTACAGATGAATGGACTCTTCTAGGGTGAGGATAAATATTCTTGAATTTTCTGAAAGGTATTTGAATTATTGATATTCTCCATAAAACACAAGGCTGTGCAAAGAGGGCAAAATATTTGTACTAGCCTTGCAATAATGCCAGCTAATGCAGTTTATTTCTAGTTAACTGGGAGAAAACAACAACAACAGACTCAAAATCCCTTAAAATTTCATTGCAGTTTGTTTGATAGTTATAAAAATATTTGTTTCCTTGGACCTTCATAGCTGAAGGTTTGTGCTTGTGACTTAACAATATCATTACAAGAGAATGTCTGTTTATGAGGCCTGGATATCTAGAACATCTGGACACTGCATGCTAGCTAAAATGAGGAGAGTTTCCCATTGATTTTACTAGATACATTAGAAACACATCCAGTATAAAGCGTCTTGTTTTTAGTGCCCAGATAAATCCATGGGGGATATTTTCAGTTATATCGCTAGCTTAAGTGGTTAATTATTAAATTAACAAAAGTAAAAAGAAAATAAACCTTTTTTCAAAGAAAGATAAATGATATAATCTCTTAATATTAAAAAAAAAAATGTTTCAATAGTTCTTGAAAACAAAAAAACAAAAGCAACAAATATTGCTGCTGCACCACTGTTTTTATAATTTTGTAGCATCTGAAAAACAGTCAGGATACTTTCCGTTGTTTTTTTTTCAAAGCATCCTAATGTCATTTCAGTAAATTTGATATTTCATTTGAGGGAAAAATAATAAAGTGTTTTCTTTGTATTGATTGAAGAAATATAGTGCTTATTTTTTGCTTGGTTTTCTAGTAGTGATTCAATAGGTTAAAGGGCAATACCATCTGTTTCCTAACAGGACATTTTGTGTAAGATTTGCAAGTCCTACAGGTACCTTTAAGCATGGATAAATATGCACTCATGGTTTCAGCTGGATAGTTTTTCACCACCAAAGGATGATTATGTTGTGTGCCTTGAGACATAGGCTATAATATATTTCCTGTCCCTTTATTGCATTTTGGAATCATAAACAATGACTGTTTGGCTCAAAGCCATTTATTCAGCCCAAAAAGACATTATTTGCACAACAAAAATCAATAAAAATGTTACTAGGTCTGGCTGGATACTTTGCTTAACTGTGATATTTGTCTGTCACTGATGGCATGCCATCTCTCGTAGGAGACTGGGGCCAAAACAGAGCTATTGATCCAGTCATCAGTGATGGATACTGGCATTTGGAATGGGCTGCTGCAGAGAATCTCGATTAAAAAAAATATTTCTGTGTTTTGCCTGCAGCAGAGTCAAGATAACCTGAATGAGGAGATTTTCCCTTTTATATTGGGTTTCTCCTCTTGTGGTTGTTAAATGCTCCGGACCAAAGTTCATTATTGAAAGAATTAAGTCAATCTATGTTTAGCCAAAGGCTTTGACATCATATCAAGCTCTCCTGATTTAGACACAAGCTAGTTGTCCTTTTCATCACCTTAAAAGTGTAGGGGAAGTGTTTTATACACACCAGCGATAGAAGTGATATGCTGGGGTGTGCTTACCCTTTTTTTCTATTGTAAAACATCAAATTATGTCTAAGAAAAACAAGACGAAAACTGATTTTCACACATTGTTATATAAACACTGACCTATCCTTTGAGGCACTGAGTACTCGGTGCTCTCACTTTGTCAAAAGTTTAAGGTATTCAGCCCTGAAAAATTCCCAATATTTGGCCTTGGGTTGTCTAATTATAAAAAATTACTGTGGCTGCTTAGGAAAATATATTGCAGCTAAAATATAGGAAAGTTTTAGCCTCTTCTCAATGAACAGTGTTTAAAAGGATGCCACCTGGTATTTTCAAACGCATTTCGATATTTTAAAGTCAGTTTTGTTTCACCAAGTTTTTTGATGTTTAAAAAGTGTACATTTTTGTCCCGGCAAAGAGAAAAGGGCAAAGAAAGTAGTCTCTTAAAGCAGTCTCTTAAAAGCATCTTTAGATTAAAGTTACTCAGCTTCTTTTTGGTTTATTTTCTTTTTCTCTCAAAGGTCGTAATTTTAGCACAAAGTATGGTCATACAAATATTCTAAGACTAACTGAAAGGAGAAGCTTCCTAGAAGCATCCTAGAAATGTATTCTAATTCATAGCATTGACAGGAATTTAGGAGTAACAGATCACTTACTCAAGTCAACTGATTTATATGCTCTGACACTAGCTCTGAAAAAAACCTTACAGACACCAAAGTAGCCATTCTGAATTGCAGCCAATAAAAATGTAGGTAATACAATTTTCAAAGCACTGAGTGCATTTTGAAAGACTCACCCTTCCATCACAGAGACAATCGAGAAAATGAATTCCTTATTTAGAGTAAACTAAATTCCTATGCAATAATCAAGTTGTAGCCAGAGCTATCGTTCCAACAGGTGTAACATGAGGATCTTTTTCATGCTTAGAGTGGCTACCAGAGTAGCTCGCTTTGGTTGTTTTGGAATGAGTTGGTAGGAGCTGTGGGTTTTTTTTTTTGTTTGTTTTTTTCTTCTTTCCTCATTATAGTTCTCATCCTGAAGATGAAATACTGGAAAGAATTATACAAACCTATACAGTTTCTACAAACTTGCAATATTCAGCCAAGAGTTTATGAAAGGAAAAGTCATGAGTAACACCAGCTTTGCAATTCACTTTACATGTGTAGTGTGAATCACTTCAGTTTGTAACTGAAGAATTTATATGCCAGTTTGGTGCTAAGAGTAATTGGAGTGCATATTGACAAGTGGGGATTTAAATTATAGCATTGAAATTATATCTAAACAGGAGAAAGTATACTGTTTTACAAAAAAGAAAAGGCTCAAAATACTTTCATCGAAGCAAGTTAAATGGCCAGTCCATCATTTCTTATACAAGTTTTCCGATATATTTGATAATCCGTATTAGTTCTAAAGAAATAATATGATAACTACAAAAGGAACATTTTCTAGGCCTTTGAAAAGTGTTTAGAGGGTGGAACGTGTGTTTATTATTGCCGTTTACCATTTGGTCTCTCTTTTCAGAGTGTCAGAAACTCTGAGAGAAATGAAACTTTTCTTCCAGGTTGGGGGAAGCTGAAAATATGCTAGAAAAATAAGAATGCACTAATTAGGTTTTTAATGCGTTCGTTCAATGCCTGATGACCTGGATTGCCTAGTTTGTCCTCAGGCATGGCTGCAGAGGACAAATTTTGTAAACTGCATACTTGCAATTATATTATAACTCATTATATTGCATTATAACTCACTGTATAGGTTTTCTGTCCACGTGCCCTCAAAAGGAAAAGCATCATGAAGAGCTGATACACCGCAGGTACTCCATGCCACCTTCCATCTCCCTTACCACCTAATACACTATTTGCTATTATCTAGTCACAAATAACTTAAACATAGAAATTATCTGACTCTCTGATAGTTTTAGAAATGATAAACATTTCTGTCTCTTCCACATCAGAGAACTCTCTCTCGATGATTACAAGGCTCTTACCATACTAAGTGCTTCACAGTTCAGTGAAAACAAACAGCAGTACATATCTTCTCTTTGTGTTCTGTCTGAAGAAGCAGCGCTAGTTTTGTTTTAGAAATGTAATTATTAATAATATTATTCTTAATACCATCAATGATATACTACAGTTGTTGCTTCTTTGTCTTCCAGTATTCTGCATACTGTGACAAAGCAGAAGTTGAAGGTAAACTGGACTGCGTCATCTCAAAATCTGATCCATTGCAAACAGAGGCCATTTGGCTTGAATGAAGCCTCTAGGGTTTAAGTTTGTTGTGAATGCAGACTTCACTCTCTTGCTTACCTTCCTGGTAAAACTTTTAAAGTTCTTCTTTGAAAATTAAACTGCCTGCGTTCTGCCAGCCACTATTTTGATAGGCTTTCCAGGGATGAAATCTTAAATGAAATTGCAACTGTTGTCAAATACAGTGCTATATTTGTTATTTTCTCATTCCTTCTTAGATGAAAATTAAAAATGACTAGCACTAAGCTTCTATGTTTTAACTATTTTATATTATATGTATTTGTGAGCTTAGAATGGAATTTTTTCCATATTCACTTATATCAATAATAAAATACTAGATAAATTATGAATATGACACTACAGACATCTACATATATGTTTTTACACTAGTTTCCTGTAGAAATAGCCTCTTATTATTCAGATTTTTCTGTCAATATTGTGTGCTAACTGGGAAGACTAATGTAAAAATCATGTACGTTAACTGGATTCAGTTCTTCAAATGGAAATCTATTCTAGCATAATAAGGTTGGAGAATTAGCCTTATCTGAACTAAAATGTTTAGTGAAATGAAATTCTTCTTGTAAAGGAATGAGACTGGTGATGCCATCTAATTTTTCTAAGGTACAGCTGTGCTTTCAGTGGCAGGGGAATTGCTTTGTAAAAAAGAAAAAAAACCCACAGTACTTAGGACAAACATAAAAAAATCTCAACCAAACTTTATGGAAATGCATTTAATATTTTTGAAGTTATTCTCAGCAAGCAGTTGAAGTACTTTAAGCAGGTGTTATATACAGATTATGCTTAAGGAATCTAAATAGGGATTGTAGCACATGGTAAAGATTTAGTAAATACTTTTCTAGTCCAAAATCAATGCTATCGATTGTCATTAAAGTGGCAAGCTAAAAACAATGAAGTGGTTTCTAATTTTCAGGCTCCTGCTGGAGTCCGCTCTATCTCTTCCTTTTTCCAGTTAAGAGCATCATTAAATGGTAAGAGCAAACAGCATATTGAGAGGCCAAGTGTTTTATTAATTCATCATCAGAATTATCTCAGCACATTAATATTAATAGCCTCAAATTGGATTTCATTTAGGAGGGGAAATAAATATGCTGATAGTAAAAGCCTACACAGCCAATGAATCTTTTGAAATGGCACTTATACAGCGCAATACTCAAAATAGATTTGATAATGCTGACTTCCTGCAGCGTAGGGACACCTTCCAGGTAGAATTTCATTCTGGTCTGAAACTCACTGAAATTTTAACTTCTGAAAATGGCTTACTTCCTCTTTTGGGAGTCTTCTGCTTAAATGATCGAAACATCCCATCCCTCCCTTTACCTGACACCTTTTTCCTTCCCTTTACTTACTTTAGTAGACAGTCATACCTAAAAACCTTATGAACGGTGTTCTATTTTTCATTATAGTATGTGACTATTTATCTGAGAATATTATTCTGGACTCACACCTAGTGCATTCTTTTTTGCCTTTTCATTATTAAATTCACTATACCCTTAGAGTCATAGACTTAGTTTGTGGCTGTTTTCAGGGAGAATAGAAGAAGTATTAAAGTGGAAATGTCTAAGAAGATGAAATGGCTAAAGGCACTTTCTTATCAGGTCAGTCATCTATTTTAGATAGCTGTGGCCTTCCCTCTTCCACCAGTGAACCAAACTATTTCCATACCTTCTTGTTGCCATGCTCTTCATACGTTAATCTTAAAAAAAATGTTCAGCAAGCAACTGATGCCTTTCTGCATAAGCACTCTGGCATCTTTCCTAGCACAGCTATTTTGCAGGAATACCAGATTCAGGTAGATTTAGGCGATATAGACACCTCCACAGCCACATTTACCACTTGAGTATTTTCTGCTGTTCGTGTATGCAAGGACATACTTACATTTGTTGGGGATGATTATCATATAGAGATGACCTGGTCGCAGCACCTTTCAGGTAGCCAAGGAGCCTGCCCTGGGAGCCCAAAATGAAGCAGCTGGAAATACCCAAATGCCTTTCTGCTTTCTCAGTGCTTCTCCATTGCCTGCAGAGACAGATTAGTCAGATGTAGGCACAGCATATGCCTAAGGGTCTAGTTGCTGGAGCTAGAGGATAGTGTGAGACTAGTTTAACTTTTCTGTTTTTCAGTGCTTCTCAAGAGAAGATAAAAACAAAATTGTACCACTGCAAATATAACACTACACAGAAAATTTCAGTCGTTCCTGAGTCAAAGTGAAGAACCCATTCACTGTAGTGGGGTCTCTACTTGGCAACTACGATGTTACAGTGGGAATGTAGAGTCATCCCTGCAGAAATGTGGGAGACTTTGCGTGTGGGTTTGAACTTGCATTGTGCCACTGAGCGAAAGCATTGGGATTCTGACTTGCCTTCCCATTGGCAAGTCAAACAACTAAAGCAAACCAGAGAATGTGGCTCAGGTTATGTGTTTCTACCTTAGGCTCTTTCAGTTTGCCATGGTAGCCATAAAACTTTAAACACAAAATGAAGTAAATGTGCTCTTTTGATATTTTTATATTGCTTAAATAGATTTCATGTAAATAATTCAGAAGAGGAAAATAACTGTGATCAGAAGAGAGCAAAGCTAGCCACATACTTTCTCTTTCCCCAGGAAAACCATGGGAAACTTTCTGTGAGCAACAGTATGGTGCTCAGGACAAATGCTTCTGGATGTTCTGCCTTCATCTTGCAAGCTCCTCTTCTACCATGGCCATGCCTGAGGATTGAGGAGTGACTGGACCTTTTCAGATGGAGTTTGGCACCTCTGAGCTGTGGAAAGGCAGCTACAAAATGCCCATGATAAGATATGGCTGCCAAGCGACCTTTTTGCTAAAAGGAAAGAATAGCTTGAGGAAGACTTTGCGGTCTGTTCATAGCAGGCTGAGGTAAGAGTTGCTTTTATGGCCATGGATCAGCTTGTTGCAGCTGAAGGCACTAGCTGTTTCTCCAAACAAATAAGATAGAGGCATGAAGATTGTTAGTGCCTGAGGCACAGTTGTTAGTAAGAAATAAATTCTGCATTTTGAATTGGTCTGAAATCTGAACTTCTTCTTTTAAGCAGCCTGGCTTTACATGTTGTAAAAGTAATTTTTTAGGAGCTTAGTTCAGCTGCCTGCTACAGTCTACACGAGAAAATGGAAAGGACATTTCCATGCATGATAAAAATCCATGTTAAACAAGAATGATGATGCTTCTGTGAAGAACTTTTTTTCCCTCTTTTGTTGCTAGAAATGTGCAAGGAGATTACTCTTGTGGTTGAAGCTGTGGACTGAGAATTACAACATGATTCCTGGCACTGCCACAGATTTGTTGTCTGTTCACTTAATTTGTCCATGTTTTGGATCCCAACTGACCTCACAGAAGGATTCTTTCTTTAATGCAACCACAATGAAGATGCTTTCTTTAATGCTTGTGAGGGGCTTAGAGTCTCTGGTGAACAGAGCCATGCAGGGCCCTTGAGACATTAAGATTATACAAATTTTATTTAAGTTGTCCTTGTCACCTCAAAATATCCGGGCTCTTCCCCACCAGTGGAACAAGACTTGTAGCCTACAGACTTTCAGAAGCGATGATGAAATTGTATATTCGAAACATTTATCTTCCAGTCTGTGTTGGCCTGAGCCTCGAACATTGTTCTCAAGCTCACATTCCTGAAATTTATTATGAACTAAAAGAGCTTCCCAACAGCCTGCCATTATTACTGGAGAAAGAATGTACGACAGGGACTGCCATTAGGCCACCATTTGGAATGACATTTAGGAGCTGCCACCTGGAGTTGAAGTCCAGAATCTTTCGCACAATTGTTAATTAGAAATTCAGTATCTTTTACCAGAGAAGATGATCTGAATAACTAGAACATTAATAGGATTACAACTTCACAAATGCCAAGGAAAATAAACCTGATTGACAGGGGAAATGATTCTCATTCACATAATTTAGAAGATCTTTGAACTAGGTTTGTTCTTATGAACACTTATTTAAACTGAAGAGCAAAAGTAAAAGTTTCCCTCTGAAACATCCACAATTAAAAGCTCAAATAGGGATCTTGCACCTGAAATGGAAGTTAAGATTTGTTTTCAGAATAAAAGCTCTTACTTAGTTCGTTGATGCTGGTACACACAGGCTAAATATGGTTGCAGATTTCTTTTGCTTGGGGAGACAGTGCCCTGAATCTCGCAAATACGTATATACTTCCGTCACATTCACTCTACTTCTTATCGATGTGTTGACACATTTTGACCACTGAGCAGACACTTACCAGTTAGATATCAGTCGGGCTGGCTACTCCAGCCTTCATGGTTTGCTCTAAATGTTTCAGCTGAGGTTCCTTGCAGACTCCCTCTGCAGTCTGCAGAGAAACTTCTGTTTCAGCTGTATGGTCTCGGTGGCAGAACTTAGCTAATGGGTGTACACACTTGTGCCACAATCAAACCTCCTTCAGGCCATGCAGATTCACATTAAAAGAGAATAGGAAAATCAGATTTGATCTGAAACATATTTAGAGTAACTGGAGAAATGGGAAATTGTCAGTGATGTGAGAGAGGAAAAAAACCCCCACATTTCCTTATACCACTGTCAAAAAGCCCTGATTAAACAAACAAAAACAGAAGAGTATAAGGAGCCATTACAAAAACTGATGAGTTGCCTGACTCTTAAATTACTGATTATGGCAGAGCATTTCCAGTATCACAGGTTAAATTGGGGGAAAAAAATTCTTTTTCTTGTTGATATTTTATCTTTGTCTATCGGAACATCTCTAACTGAGTTACAAATAACTTCATTTACTGACTGTGAATGTACATGTTAGTGTTGGAAAGAACAGTCTATATTTGACGTATCATTCGTCAAATGGGGTTGGACAAGGAAGGATCAACGCTGGTTTAGAGATGACAGTAAAAGAGGAGGAGAAAATAGTCACATTTTAACAGGAAAGGAAGCAGATAATGACTAAAGAAGCTATATGAGTTCTAAGGTTCTTAAATGTTTTCATTAATGAACTGAAGGAGAGGAACACATTTTCTGAATGATGTAGCAGTGTCAGTTGCTCAAGATCGCTCATATCTTTAAGATAAGTCCATAGGAGTCTAGCAAAGCTAGGATAAATCATACCAGCACACAAAACAATGTACTCTGGTACAAAGTCTTGGAGCTGCTCTTTAAAGGTTTTTGAATTGAACTATAAGAGTTCAAGAAAAAGCTCTAGATATTAGCAGCTCAGTGACCATGTCTATTCAGTGCAATGTCACAGACAAATAAAGCAAAATGAATATTTGGCTATTTTAAGGAGAGGATATATAACACTGCAAACACTAGGCTTGTATGAATACATATGTGCGTATATGTGCCTACACACACGCACACATGTGCACAGTATTTAGGCAGTTCTCGTTACAAGCATATATATATATATATTCATAAAATTAATCAATATTAACATTGCTTGTTTTTTCCTTTGGCCACTGTATTGAGTCTACCAGATGTTTTCAAATATCATCTTTAATCAATATATCTTCTTCTTTCAAAACGCCATACCACAACTTCATCTCTGATGCTTAGAAATGTTCTTTTAATTTACTGCTAAAATATATTAATGTTTACATTCATTTGCTCTTGTACAAGCATGTTTAGCATCAGCACTCCTTTGCCTTTCCCATTGTATTTACCAAGTAAATGTAATTATAGAGAGCAATCGTATCCCGTCCCAACTTTTGTTTCACTAGTTTCCTCTTAAGATTTGCTAAATCCCTCATCATCTGAGTAGGCTGGTTTTGCATTGAAAATATCATTTTAAATATAGCTAATCAGAACTGAGCCTGACATGCTAATGAGGTCTTACGAAAGACTTGTACAACAGAATTAATATTTCCTTGTTTTTATTGAAAATATCCCACCTGTTATCTCCTGGAACTAAGTTGTTCATGGCTGCATGACATTTATATTGTTTAATCATCAACACTTATGTCCAATTCTCTTTTCATTTCTTTTCAGCTATGGTTAGTGAGCTCAATCTATAGCAAAGGCTCTTCTGATCCGTCCGTAAGAAGTTATGATTTTGCACTTCATCTTAATAAGGGAGTTAATAAGGTTCTCCAATTCTTCCTGCATATTTATGGTCTCTGAACATTGGCAATATACTGCAACTGTGCCATCTGAAAATTTCAGAAGAATATTCCTAGTCCTTTCATCAAGATGACTAGTGATCATATTAGCACTCACTGTTGGAGAGAGGATACAAAATTTTATGCATCACTAGACAGACCTGCTGTGGCAGTTTCTACACACCTAAGAAATGTATGCTCAAATTGACAAGAATAACTGACAAGGAAGAAATAGAGGTAAATATAGTAACTGGCAGAGCAACAACAAAACCCTTGTGCTGAAACATTTATAATGATGCACTCACAAAACTCAATGACAGAGAAGCAAGACCAAGAGAAAAGCTAAAATATTTTGATTATTTTTATGCCTCTGACATGCAAATTCCAGAAATGAATCTCTTGCCCTGAGCTGCAGATATACATAAAATATTAGAAAGATTCCTTATCTTTCTAAGAAAGAAGAATGAGATTGGAATGCAATGGAAGATGCCTTTAGAGACTTTTACTACCCATATGATCATTGAAGGGGCAAGAAAATTGAGGGTTCATATAGACTCAGATGATATTCTATAAACATTCAGCTTAATACAGGCACTACAACATAAAAGCTTTCTGCTAGAAACAAGGTAGAAGAAATGTTTGTCAAAATTCATTGACAGTAAGCTGATGTGATAGTGTCATCTTGTTAACTTATTTAGGAACACAATCTCTGCTACAAATAGATTAAAAACTTTTTCAAGAAGCAGCAACGATCTTTTCACCTATCTACCCATATTTTTTAAGTGTTTTTGTTCTGAAGGCTCCTGTGTGATGGATTAGAAGGTGAAAGTTGGAAATTCCATTACCACCAGGAGGAAAAATTGCCACACAGCTTCTCTTTTCTCTTCTGTTTTGAGGGGAAAGTATTTTGGGGAGATGGAAGAGGGAACATTACTTTCTTGTTTCCCAACTGGTTTATTTTTACATGTGTTTCTTTGCTACTGTAGCAATAAATGTAAGTGTTGGCTTTATCTTCCTCTGGAAGCTTCTGCTCATCCAGGAGCAGTATCCTCAAAAATCTATTGAACATATAAGAAATGTCTGAAGTAAAAACAAGTGACTGATGGCTTCAGTGAAGCAGAATGCTCCAAGAAGATAAATCAGTTAGACTTTGTGATAACTCAATGGCTGTACCAAAGTTGATCAATGATAACAAAAGAAACATTTAGCCAAATGGGAAATAAATACCTGTGGTCCTCACAGGAGTCATTTATTGATTGCTGTTGATTTGTCAGACTTTTTCTGTACCTAGAACCGTGTTAGGCTTTGAGTATTACTAGGCTCAGTTGTATAGGAGGATTGTGCTGCAGTGGTCTATGTGCTCTTCTTCGCTCTTTAATGAAATATGTCTTTTAGACACTTCATTTCACTTGCTCTCTTAACAGCATTTTAAACTTTTAAGTGTCCTTGTAGAAAAAAACGTATGTGCAAGATAGAGTCAGTTTTAACATCTAAGACTATTCCACAAGGGTCTTGAGGATATATTCAATTTTTATAGAAGTCTAGAAGATAGATAATCAAGGTTAAACCTGTTTAAGTGTTGTCCTGAATACAGATGATTTTGGATTACATTTTGGCTATGTTCTTATATCAGCACCCATTATGGAGTGTCTTGGACAGCCTGTATAGAAAGTGTAAAGAGCTCAGGTCAGAGTTTGAATGCAATGGTATGAGCATGTTGGCAAGACGTACACACAATTTTTAGACTGCCAGAACTAGTCTCTAGTATGTGTTTTTTTGAGACTGTTATAAGCATTATTTTAGAGTAGCAAGTTCAAAAGCTGTCAAAAGTATGTCTCAATGTTTTTTAATGAATACAAAAGGGTGTTAGAGACAAAAGTGCTTGACATCTCCAACAGCAGTAATTGACTGTCATTTGAGATGGTGAATCTCTTAGATTGTAAGTTTGTTGTTATCTCTAAGACCATCACAAACTACGGAGAAGTTGGGGATGGGGAATTCATCCCGTTTATTTTAAAAATTGCTCTAAAAAGGGAATGTAGATTGAAAGTGCACAAAGAGATTTAACAAGGAAAGAATTGTTTTCAGAGCATGTTCAGCACAATTTAAGAGGTTGAAAATTGAGAATTCAACAGAACTGGAATACTGAAAGGGAAAGGGAAACTAGTAGATAAATAAATATAAAATGATTGGTATTATTACAGATAAATATAGCACTGAAAGGTCCTATATACAGAAGAAATGGAACCAGGTGAGAATATGAGTCTGGATGGAGTTATCCATGGGAAGTTAAAAGTGCATATTAAGGTAGTCAGAATTTAAATAAGCCACAAATGAAATTTCTACTAAAATTCACTACTAAAATTATGATAAAAGGAAAAGATTTTGAATGTCAAAAGCATATAGAAGAATAAAAGGAAGCAGCAAACGTAAGAAAAATAGCCTTGTTTGTTTTCAAAAGTAAGAAGGAGAGTTCAAAGAAATCTGATTAGTAGTTTTAGGAGCTATAACAATACATTGAAACAGCAAATAATTTATAATGAATAATTTATTCAAGATTAACTTTGGCTATGTGCAGAGGTCTGGACCCTTAAAGTTCAAGTAAAAGGAAACTCCTTTTGGTTTGAGAAGTCGGAGCATCCAAATCCCAACAGAAAACCTGTGTTGCCACTTAAGAGGACATCAGGCCATCACTACGTAGAATATTTGCTGATAACTGTCTAAATAAGAAGGTGAATTTTGTTTTATTTTGATATATTCAGTATCTTCATACACTTGAAACAAAAGAAAAATTAACAAAAACATTTTCTTCCGTAATCCCTATTAGATGTAAGTATTCCCGATCTCATTGCGCTCATTTCTGCCTTAGGGTTCTACTTACCCACATATTTATTGAAAAGTAGGTAGCTTTTTCGGCATAGTGAAGTCCACAGCTTTTACACTAGATCCAAAAGGTTATAAGCTGATGGATCCTGTCTCTCCACTGTTTCTTACTAGACAGGACATTATTTGATTTAGATTTTCTAGTGTTATGCTATAAATGAGAAAGAGTAAAGTGATGTGGCTGAAATGTTGTGGTCACTGGTCTTGCTAGGTCAGGATGCCCAATGTTCAAATCAAACTGGTTACATGTATCAATCATTAACTAAAGAAAGGAATTCTGCATCAAACTAACACAATTCTGGGCTTTACATAGCAACCAAACATCTTGTTATATTGATATGTTTGCAGAATATGTTTAAAAATCTTCAGTAGCTGGGACAATCAGTACCCTAAATATAGTTTGAGTCAAAGGCTTCTCTGGTCTTCCAAATAAAGCAAAAATGGATAATCATCCTAAGTTATTAATGGAGGATGACAAAGAGATCACCTTCATCTCAAGACCTGCCATACCAAAATTTCTTCTCTTTCTGGCTAAAGGACATGCAAGAAAACTAATGAATGCTTCCCTTATAACCTTGGAAAAGGAGGACAGGAAAAGCTGAAATGCTGGACAGCTATATAATACCAATGAAAATATCAAGAATCTCTCCCACAGTGGAGGGGGATGGAAATTGTCGATGTCCCTCTCTACCGTTGCTGAGATCTAAAGATTCAGATTCTTAAGGGTTGGACTTAGCCTGAGCCACTGGAAGACTTAACTCTAGAAATTACACAATATCTTTCCCTAGACACTTCCTCATGAACAGTGGTGAGCTTCCTCATAAATGCCTCTTGACATAGGAATCTTATATCTTGCCTATGTTGCTCACTTTAGCCTGGAAAGGACTAGGGCACTGGCATTTCACCAGATATTAAGGATATTGGCAGTCAGCGTGTAAGAGAACTGTAGGAGGCCTTAGGACTGGATGTACATATGCAGAAAGCATAAATTCTAGAAGATCTGGAAGTGTACAGTGTAACATAGGATAGAGAGAATGAGAAGGCTGAGTGAAGCTAAGAGAAAAGGATATAATTTCAAGTAAGAGGCACTATGGAGAGAGGACATTTTAAGGGTCCTGAACTCCACTATCTCATGGTCACTGCAGCCAAGGCTGCTCAGACCTTCACATCCTCCACAAGTTCTTTCTTGTTTGCAAGTGTCAAGTTCAGAAGAGTGCCTACCCTCATCAGATCATCAATCACCTCTGTGACTGGTGTCTTCACCACTGCATTCTAGAAATATCTAGGATTGCTTGTGCCTTGCTGTGTCGTCCTTCCAGCAGATATCAGGGTAGTTAAGTTCACTATGAGGTCTAGGGCCTGTGAATGTCAGGCTTCCTCCAGTGGACCGAATAAGACCTCATTTACTTCTTCTTCCTGATCAGGCAGTCTGTAGCAGACATTCACCACAACATAACCCACGTTGGTCTGCTCTCTAATCCTATCCCACAAGCCCTCTTGACTGGCTCATCATCCATTCTAATACAAAGCTCCTACTGCTCTTTCACATCAAGAGCAAATCCCTCTCCACCAAGCTGGGAGTCTTGTGCTTCCTAAAGAGCAGCACTGCAGCTGTGGGAGCCTTCCCACCATGTCTCCCTGATCCCAGAGAGATCTTAGCCCTGCAACTGCACACAGAGCTCTAGTTCTTCCCTTTGCTCCCCATGCTGTATGTATTAGTGTACCAGCACTTTGGGTTGGTACCTGTTAGGGTACCAGCACTTCAGATGGGCGCTGGGAAATCTGCTGATATCCCAGAAAAAGTATGAGAGCTTCTCCCATAATGCTGTTCTCTTGACACTTCCTTATTAGTGTGCATATGCTTGAGGGGGGCCCCTTTGCATGATCTGACTACTGTCAAGCACTGAAGCTTTACTCTACTAATTCTTCTTGAAAGTATTCAGTCAGTCATCTGACAGACTTTTGCTAGATATTAGTTAAATGTATAAAATAACATATTTGGCAAGTGTTTCTTGTTGTTTGTCTCTCACTCCTAGAAGTATCTGGGTCAGCAACTGTCTAAAATACATAGACGTTTTCCTGAATATTCATTTAAAGATATTTCACATTGTACGGCACACAGCAGTTTTGTTAGCAGTCAGTATGGACTTCAGGATGAAGAGGACAAGAGGCTAAAGAAATGTTTCATCTCAGGTATTAGACTTTTAGATCTAACCTAGCACAAGTTCATGCATTTCTAAAAGAGAAGTCTAGGCATACAAACAGTTCTAAAATAAAAACTTACCTTCCTTCTAGCCTAGCACACAGCTATTTCTGACATGAGAGTGTCTGAAAAAGTAGCTGTCTATGGGATCAATAATCGGTGAATCTCAGAATTATGAAAGATCTAATCTGCTGCATCAGTCTTTCATGGATCTATATGTCATTTCAGAGTAGTTATAAAAATATAAATGTAGATAACCTAGAAATACACAGATTCAAATACCCTTTTCCATTGCTCAATCGTTCTTGAAGCTCATGCTTCTATAATGAAAAACTATTCAATTTATAGACTGAACAAAACTAAGCAAATTGGCTCCTTAGGTTCAGTTCCCCTTCAGTAGTCTCACCCAAGACACTATAAAGAGCTGCCTTGTAGGCTTTAACAGTGAATAGCATGCTCTGATCTACGCCTGGAACTTCACAATATTTGAACTTTCTGTTTCCCAGGGCACTGCAAAAACCTTTTGCTTCTGTTACTCTTGAAATAAAAAGCAGTGTTCTTTATGAATTTTTAACACAGCACACTTTTCCTGCCAGTGCTTTCAGGCAAGTCACGTCAGTATCTGGACACTTGGATTTGAAGCTCAAAGCCTGACTGCCTCTATTTGTAAACAAGTGTGAACAGCATGAGCACGGTAGTGTCACTTCCCAGTAAATTCAGTGTTAAGAAATTACAAATGTATGTACTATAGAACAGTTTGACAAAGCTGTATTGAAATGCATTATTCATAGTAATCCTTTTCAAAACCTGACATTTTTGAAAGTTTTCCATTTTGTGCATCATAAAATTGTAATGTTGGTTGTGAAAATGGGAAAAAACAACAACAACAACAAAGCCTAATGTTCTTAGCCTTTTGATTTCAAAGAATCTTCTCCAAAGGAATAAAATCTGTTGTTTCTTCCTCACCTTTAGGACTTTTCATTTTTGTCTAATTATCGCAAATGAATTACAGCTGATCTTTATCTGCTTTGGCATTCCCAGCCTGCATTTTGTGTGTGCACGTTTGTGCGGTCGGGGGAAATAATATGCGTCAAGGCTGGCTTATAAAATCAGTTCTAAGTCTTTAACCTTCAGCAGAACACTGAATAATTGAGGGGTCTATGGACACTGACATTTATGGCAAAGCAGGAAAATAGATGTCTATTGACGGGACTGTATCTCTGATCATAGTTCATAGCCCCCTTTCAGTGGTGGAGTTAACATTTCCTGCTTGATGTCAGGCACTGCAGTGAGCACTACCAGACGGTCCCAGGCTGATGGTTCCAGGTTTCCTGTGCCAATGATAGGTGTTTTGCTGATACGATCAACATAATTCGATCACTGTCAGTACTTACTTATTCCCTGTTTCTCCATGCTAGTCATTTACTGACTTTTCCCTTCTGTACTCTTTACTTTTGAAAGATACTAGCACAAGGAAAAATAAAAGCAAGCATTCACCAACTTCAGTCGTGATAAATTTCAGGTGTTACTTCTCCCACCTTCATTCCAATGGCAGTATTTATGAATGTAGTGTGATTTGTAAGAGGCGCACCCCGAATGGAGGGAAAGCTTGTGGGCTTGAAAATATCATTGCCACCCAAATAGTCACTTTGTTGACTTTTACCAACTGGTTGAATTAAAATTTCTTCTGTCAGAAGACTTTTTATCACACTTGTGAAAAACCAAGTGGCTGTCCACAGCTCTTATCTGAAACAGCTGTTACACATTTTGTAGACTTCTGCTTAGGTATGTTAAATAGTCATTCATGACTTCCTAATATTCAAAATATTTTCTTTCCTCTAGTGGGCAAATGGTGTACTCTGTAAAAAGTAGCTTTGCTCTTTTCCACTCTTTCTTTAAAATGCTAGAGTAAATAAGTATTTACTTTTCCTTTTAATTCATTAAAAAACTACTCTTCAGAGTCTGTGGAAGACAGTGGCTGAAAGAGAGGGCAATTAGAGAAAGAAGCAGTTCCAGTGTGACTTCCTGGCCTGTGTCTTGCACTCCATTATAAATGAACTTTTCCAAGGAACAGAGCTTGACTCCGCAGCAAAATCAGATCAGCTCTGGACCAGGTGTGCTAGTAATGGAAAAGAAATACAATAGTCTTATTTCCCCCTACCTTCCAAAACTCTGCTCACCCCCACAGCAGTACACGTTGATACCACAATGTCTTGTTTTGCTGACAGCATCATGAAGAATTCCTGTGGTACTGCCCATCACTTTGTGAGAGATACTTCCATTTGATTTGCACTTGAGTCTGACAAATTTACTCTTAAATTAAAAAAAAAATGATAAAAAAATGTTATGTAGGGGAGTAATGATCTTTTCAATATGAACCCCTGAGAACTCATTCAAATGATAGCCATTAATACTCCCAATAGCCTGACAATCTCCCTATCCCACCTAGAGATTACCTACTTTGGGTCTCTTGAAACCATCTGCTCTGCTCTGCAGTCCTTACTTGTTGGATTTAATAATGAAAAATGGCAGGAAAGTGAAAGAATGCTACCTCTACATCCTCCAGTAGTTTTGAGAAAGAAATTCCAATCCTTGAGCAAAGATCTGTGTCATAGCGCATAGCTAACCAAAGCTGGAGCTAAAGGAATTCCTGGGTTCGTTTTTGATGCCCAACCCACATTTAATAATTTTCATATGCATAAATTACATGCCTGGTAATTACATCAGAGATGAAACAAGCACAATGGATATGTTGAGAACCAGTTTTCATCCTTCCTAGTGCTTTAAGACACACTGATCTACATATAGATGTACCTTTTTATCAGTGATAATTTGCAAGCCTTACATTTCTGCTGCCTCTCCTCTGTTGCTATCAGTCTAGCAACTGCCTCTGTCCCCACTGGTCCAGCTGCTATCGGAAGAACTGAAGTGGTAGGTAGCTCATCTCTATAAGATGCACATTAATTCTACACCTCCTTTCTGGTTCAGGTATGTGTTGCTGATGTCTCCTTCAGCATGAGCTGAAGAAGTTTATATCCAAAGCTTTATCCAAAATTCTAAGCACAGCTATCTAGATAGTTACAAATCTTTATATATGTATATTATAAATAAATATAAATTGATAGCTATACTGCTATTCATTTTCCTACAAAATGAATCTCTACATGTAAATCATTTTTTTTTTACATGTAGGTGTGTATGTGTATAACTATACAACTATACTGGAATGTATACATACCTTTGTATGGGTATATAAAGACATATTTGTGAGCTTGTGTACAGATAAAAATACAAAGCGCAGATGTGCAAAACCTGTGGATTAGGTCCCAAAAACCTTTGCAGCAGAATAGGCAGCCATATTTCCAGCACATAAATCCTCTGTAAAATCTGTAAAAGGAGTGAAAAGTTTCAGAACAGGATTCCCGAAAGCAGAGCAGGGGGCTGACAAGCTGGAAGGGAGCACTGAAAACCAGGATTTGTTTGATCCTCCTGATTAAATCCCATAGGAAGTGACAGAGGTTGGATTCTCTCAGGGAGAGGACATGAAGGGGCCTAGATGTCCCAAATCCTTGATGAGCGCTCAGCATTCAGGGCACCCTAAGCTGTAGAAAGCAGTGGCTACCACACTTCATGCAGTCTGATATGCTTGACATGCTATATAAAATAACTTCTTTTTCATTCATGCAGAGGGTGGGAACTGAAGGAAGAAAAGCTTTTCTTTCTTATTTGTTTTATTTTGCTTGTATGTGAGTCTTGCATGGATAAAACCTGACTTACAGATCTTTTGCTTGGAGATCTTTGAGGCCAAGATACAAATGATGCTAAGCTGAAAAAATACAGCCCACAAATAAAACTGGACTACAGTTAATGCTGAAGGGCATGTCTATGGCCAGCAACTGTATACAATCGCAAACTGTAATTAATATTTTAGAACATGAAAAATATAGAGCACATGTCCAACAAACGCAATGCAAAATGAAAGCTATGTTTTTCTCCTTTTTTTTATATCATCTATTCTAAACTGTTTTTCCCCTCTGTTATTCTTTTTTTTTTCTTTGAAATAAGCCCATTATAAGCCCATTCTTGGCTTGTTTACTTGTTTTATTTTCTGTATCCCTGCCACCTGCAACATTATGTTTTTGCTTTAATTTTGTGTCTGATACTTGCTGAAATAAACCTGAGGGAGCTGAAGGCCTTAGCAGATGAAGTGCTTTCTACTTTTTTTCTTATATATACTGTGGAGTATGTGCTTTTTTATGTTTCACAGTGAAGCTGCAGCAGGTAGGTTAATTATCTTTTCATTAGAACGCAGGAAGAGAGAAGATAGAATGAACCAAACCTGAAACATAGTGCCAGAACCAAAACAAAGAATAGTATCAAATACCTTCCATATAGACATATAGGATAAAGGAGTGGACAGGTTATTCAAGGATTTCAAAGAACAGCTCTCATCCCTTTTCCAGAGCATCTCCTCAGATCACATTTATCATTTATTTTGCATGTCCAGTTATTGTGTAAGAAAGGGTGATGATATTTGCTCTTTGGAGAGCTCTACTGTGTTTAGTTGGTAGGGCTCCTGCCTTAGTGGTAATCATTTTTATATTCTTTGGTAGTAATTATGGCTATATTGAGTCTTTAAATATAATAGGGGATGAAGGCAAGGCAGGAATTTTGACTTTGTCTTATGTAGGTATAGTCTCATTATTATCTCATGGAAAAGCTAAACATTTTGCCCAGGCTTTTCATATCTCCTGCTGGCTCTCACTTTACTTTCAGCAGCAGTCAAGTCTTAAATCTCAGTTTTTGACATCTTCAGAGCATCGTGGTCAGGTACATCAGAGCCTGCATATTCATTCATGAGCAGCCATTCGGAACGGTATGACTGACGATGCCTGAGGTGAAGCTACTGAGAGTCTGTGATAAGCCTAAAACTCAATGAACTTAATGACTAAATTACACTTTCCCTAAAAGTGGTTCCTTCAGGTCAGATTGCCAGATTAGCAGTGAATTGCTGGGGCTGGGAAGCAATGTCAAAATGGTTGCAATCTGTGCTTTCTCTCTTCTAGGCATAAGTGGCCATGGCACAGTGAAGCACAGTGTGTGCAAAGTCTTGTTTGCAAAGGGCTGGATTAAGAATGTTAAAGTTAAAATAAATCTAAAGTCCCTGTTCATAACAGCTTACCATCCCATTGGTGCAATGTACTCTTAATACAGTGAAGAACTCAGTAATGAGAGAAACTACTTACTTCATTTTTCAGAACTAAATCCCAGGTGGATTAATTAAAGAATGTTATTTGAAAACTTCTGAATGGATAGCACAGGGTACCCATGTGTATTGTCCATATTATTATGTTACGAGGATAGATAGCAAGTAGCTGATGCAGAAATGTTTGCTGTTACATATTACGTTTGGTGTTATGTATTAAGAAAAATAAGTCTAACTGCTTTCATATATTGGGACAGAACATTGATAGAATGTTTTCAGCAGAAATGACAGTGTTTGAAACAAGTGTAATGTGTGGTCATCTAGCCTGTGCACAGTCACTCATTTTTTGTCCTATAGTTAAAGTTTTGAGTAGCATACACTTTCATTTTTACTGCAGAAAAGGACACGACTCATACTTACAGCCTACACTGACACAAGTGAACACTCACTTTCCTGATTCAAAAAATGTGGCCAAAAACTTGCGCTACTGAGTGATCAATTTGATTTCATTATGTACAGTGCTAATGGAAGATGCTGTTCTGCAATTCACAGAATGTCTCCTGACAGTGTTGGAAGTTCAAAGTTCTCACCACATCAAAGCAGGAAAGCCTGCATATTTTTTAATCTCTTGGCCTTTGAGAATCATCTTTACAGTATAATTTGTGTAAGTTATTATTGAATAATCAGTTTTCATATTAGAAATTATTGTGCATAGAGGTATGTATGCCCACAAGTGATTTTAGGTGTCGACGGCACTACTCAGAAGATTACAATTTAAATAAACACTGTCCATGATTTTGAAGTAGATTGTGGCAATCAAAATAAGTCACTGCTCATCGTCCTGATATCGAAGGCATTTGTGACTGGAAATTATTTTAATCTGCGACCCTTGCAGTCTGAGTTCAGTCTAGCATAGAAAACACTAGACATGTGGGGGAGATATAGACATGACATACCATTGTAATCTGGATAAATAGTAGGATCGTGCATTTTAATAGCCTCTCTTCCTCCCTTATGAAAGGAAAGAGAAGCTAAAACCATCATACGCAAAGACTTATTGATGTGGAGGTTAGATGCACTGTGAATAGCTGTGAGCAAAAACATAAGTCATCATCCTGCAACTCGGAAAGGCAAAGCAGAGTGAAAGTTCTGCATGTGCTGGAAGGGGAGACAGCCAAAAAAAATTAGTCTAAAAAGATGGATTTTCACTTTGCAAAACATGCTACCACTTGCAGAAGTGGATCAGATAACTTTCCCCATCTGCTTTTGGTTTTCCATGTACTTTTTAATCATCTTTTTATATATAATCTGATAACTAGTAATTGCAGTTACAAATGGGACACTTAATTACTTAAGTAAACCCAGTAATAGAAGAGGATTGAAGAGAAATGAGCAGTACTTTGTTCAAGATGAATACATTCAAGTTGCTCTCCCTGAAGAGCATGATATCCTGGGTGGTGGAGATCCTGTGCATCCCTCCAAATATAAACTACTTGCACCCCTCCTTTGCTCCCATTGTATAATTTCTGTAGGTCATGGACTATGGAATGTAGGTCATTCATAGCATTTCAAGGCTTCTGTAGCGGAACTAAGTCATGCTCTGACTTTTACCCCTTATCTTGCTATCCAAATAGTATGTATTTCTGTTTAAAGACTTACGGCAATATTCTCTTCTATTTCTAAGTAACTAAGGTTCATTGTCGTGGGGACATTTTAAACTGTTATTCACAGTTTGCTTTGTTTCACTACAAATTACAATGGGGTAATACGTTCTGAGTGAAATACCTGAGAATGTAAATGCATTTATCAACTAAATGCATTGTATCGTTCACTTCTGCTGCTAATAAGATCTGCATCAAGATCTTAGCTTCACTGAACAGGGATACGTGTGGAATTTACACATCAGTTAGCGTCAAACATCGGTGCTGAAACAACTATTAAACCCCATGTGCTCCATAAGCACTGAGCTTGTGCTTCAACACCTCTTCCGCTCATTGGCAACAGCAGAAATTATTCCTTTGTCTTCTAGCTCTGAGCTACTGATTTGCCATATCTTTCAACATACAAAGCAATAACAGCTGGAAGGATTCACTCTGAAAATGTTTTGTTTATTGCTTTCAGCAAAGTAATTCAGATTTTAGCCCAAGGTTTGCAATTCCATGAGTCAATCCGATTTAAGAGGTCGGCAAAAAAAACCATCATGCAGATAAGGCAAAGCTCTAACTCATCTCCTTGCCTCCTGAGCAAGCAAAAGGCAAGAAAAGGAGCAGAGTTAAAAATAAGGTCCTGCATAGGCAGTACCATGAACTGTTAGGAAAGTTTTCTTGGTGCCTGCACAGAAAGATGTAGAGTTGAGCAAAAATATGCAGAACAACACAGAACAAAAGATCGATCCTGCCTACCTCAATATCACACGTCCCTTGTAAACATTTGCGGTTTGTATGTTTCCTAGGCTTACTGCCAGAGTAACCTGTGTTTGTTCTATCCTCTTTTTAAAATGGTTGGATTTGATGTAATACATATGAAACTTCAAGAAATCTACAATAGGACAGTTTTCCTGTGTAAGTAAAAGATACAGAAGATCCATGAGAGTCCAGAGTAACTTTCTTAGTCATTTGTGCACTAAATCTTTAGACAGACTCTTTTCAGGTGTGCTGTTTAAAATATAAGTTTTTATCTTTTCTTTTTATATGCACTTTATCACCACTGAAAGTATGGAAAGAATGAGATTTTTGATTGTTTTTGAAGATAACCATTAGATAAATTGGTTAGTAGCTAGAGCAGTACATTTTACTAGATTTAGTTATAAAATAATAGGGGGATGATACAAAAAGAAGAGTAAATTAATGTTATACTTTATCAAGTATTTTAGGATTAAAACTGATTTTTTTAAAGTGGAATTCTGTTAACTGATCAAATTATTCTATACAAAAAATCAACAGTTACATTCTTTAAATTATTCTTTCCTGTACTTTTTTCCTCTTGAAAAGTTGAATTTTTGTACATACTTTGCGTGGCCCGGGGAAAGAGGGGCAAAATTATATATTTATAAAAATGCTACCTTTTTAGCCTTTACATATATCATAAATGTTGGCTTCTGTAGGATGAAGCATTTAGACAATTCTAAGATATCAGCTAGGAATCTCATCTGACATACATTCTTATTCCATGTACCACTGCTTATGGTTTAGTAACGACTGGCTTAGATGCTTTGATATAGGGATCTTCACACTGGTTGGACTAACTTAATGTCTGAATATCACGTACTGAAATTATTATGAAAATCTGCTTGACAAAGATAGAGAAAATATGAAGAGATACAATAATTTTTCTTGGTACTTCACTGGTTCAGGCTTATTCTCACGTTAAAAATAATTAAGATAAAATTATTTGAAAGATGTTAGAAACATGTCTGTATAAATTTTCATATCACAGTCTTTTAGTTAGAGAAATTGTCCTGAGATAGTAAGACCAATATGAAGTATTGGAAGGAATGGATAACCTGCTGGCATTGCATGGATAAATCCATGGCCATTGCTATTCAATTCTAGACTGAACTTCTGATTCTAGATTGGTAGGGAATCAATGCTGGAAGTGACTTATGACTTCTTAAATGACAAAGCAGATGAATGAATTAATATGCCCTTTTCATGAATTGGAAGAAAGATAAAAGGCAAAATTAAAACTTGCACAAAGGCTGTATCCAAACTGTGATTTTACATGATCATAGCCTAGCAGTATCAACTTAGTTAATAATAGCAATCAGAACCACAGCATGCATTCTGGGCTGATCAGTCTTCCTGTGTTTGACTTTCCCATCTATTTCCACCCTGTTATCAAAACAGGGTGGAAAAAAACAGCACAAAAAACCCCTATAAATTTCATAGCAAAGTTTCTGATCAGCATATATGAGGAAAAGAATAAAAGGACTGATATGACGAGAGACATGCCTAAGTCCTATGTTCTGACCAAAATGAGAAAGTCATTCCTGAGGTCAGTGCGAATTTTATTTGCTAGTCTGTACAGAGTTTTTAAGATTCCCAACAAGAAAACATGACTGTGATTTTTACACTGTCTTTTTCCGGTCTCTCAAGCAAAATCTCACAGCAGAGTAGCATGGCCTGCTGAATGGGGCTAAAAATCTGTTCCTTTCATTTGCTCCTTTTACTGGCATGTGTTTTTGGAATTCTTTTTTTTTTTGCTGTAAATTAATACAGTATACAGTCTAACGAATCCTTAATCCTGATGAGGACTTCCAGATGCCACTAGAAAGCCATCACATTGTAAATACACTTTTAGTATTATGTTTTCCCTCCCCCTCCCAAGTATTCTCCATACTACTCTGAGTTTATCCCCATGATGCATACACTTACTACTTACAGTGGGATATTGAAAGTTCACAGCGGGACAAATAACCAATTTTATTCTTCTGGCTGTCATCTGGAGTAATGGAGAGGTTTCCCTGTGCAAGATGGGTTTCCCTGTCCATGTTAAAAACGGGGTATCTTGTTGTTGCGGGAAATTACGATCAATAGGCCTGGATGAATTGTTATTTCAGTTTGCTTTTGAGAGAGGAGCAGAGACTCACAATTTCAAGAAAAAATTAGATAGACAAAAGAGGTAAATCAAATGCATCTTAAATATTTGTTCTGAAGTGAAAACTCTACAGACGTCTTGCATGAGAGAGGCAGAGAGAAGACATTCTCAGAAGACATCTAGCACCTTGTATATTCAGGAGGATATGTGTAACTCAGATTAGAAAGGAATAAGAAATCACAAGGCTTGCAAATAAATTAAATAAACTCTGCTTTTTCTAATTTCTACATCAAATCAGCAAGAGTTAATAGTCTATTTGGCAAAACTCTCACATTCATTGCTGATGGATATGGTGCTCTCCTTGCTCCTCATCTGCGCTTTTCAGTCAGCAGACCTCAGCACACTGAAAGAGAATAATGTCTTCCACACACCTGGAAAGTATTTCAGACATTACAAGTTTTTCAGACATGGGCACCGGAAAGAATAATGTCGGAACTAACGTCTTTAGCAAATGCTTGTAATGCAAAAGCCTACCTTATAAGTTTGTGTTAGGAGATGAGTAGTTCTAGATCAGCCTATGAAAATAATATTTAAAAAAAAATTCTTCAGAATAAGTACTACTGGTATCAGAATGAGGTAAATATGATTAGGTCAAAAGGTTTTTCAAAATTGTGTTTGTGTATAAAGATTAGTTGTATTTAATTATCTTTGTGTAGAAAGACTGAATATTGCACTGTGCAATACTTGTTTCTGAAAAGAGTATCTGTATGCATAATGTTAAATGCTATTTCTACCTATATGGGCAGCATTGCTTTATTATGTCTCAGCAGCAGCTGTAGTCCTGTTGCCACTGAAGTAGGTATATTCTCCCCATTGCCCTGTATCTTTCAGTTTGCTCATTTTAATCCGCCTCAATGTGTTTTTAAATAATAATGAAGAGCAACAGCTACAATTTCAGTGTTTCATACGATCAAGGCCTTAAACAAGTTTTCAGGTTTTAGCTTCTAAGGGGTGTTTAATCATTTTTCTTGGCTAGAGTAAATATTTTCCTGTATTTTTAAGCAGTTCAGGCTATCTTAGTAGGCATTATAAATGGAATATTTCTTTCTTTCCTTATGTTAAGTTAGCTGACTATTTTCTGCTTACTTTTGAACGCAGTAGTATTAACTCATAAAATTAATTCCCATTTTGTGGGATTGTCAGAAATGAGGATTGCTCTGACCCCTGTTTGAACTCATCAGCTGAAATGAAGTTGTTCAGTGAGCTGGAGAAGACAAAGCTGAGTTCCAAGGAATTAATCAACTCCATCAGCCTCCGCGATAGGCCTGAAAATGGCACACATCAGACTGACCCTGAGCAGCTCTGGATTCCCTCCGTAAATGAAAGTCATCATTCCTGGCAAGGAAGATACTAAATTATAGGCTTTTAAATTTAATTTTCAGTTTACTTGTGTTTTCGATTAGCGTGCCATGTTTCATAAAGATGGCAGTACCTTTAAGTAGTAAATGCCCTTCATCTACGAGTTCAGTCCCTGTCGTAATAAAAAGGTAAATCTGCACAAAAAACAGTTAGCAAATGAAACATGTGGTTGCATTTTTTTCTTCTTTTTTTTCCTTTCTCAGTGACACCTTAAGCAACAATACCAAATTATTTTCTTCATACCAAAATCAATAACAGGCTTGGAAATAAAAAGTAACCCCACAGCCTGAGGCCACAGATTTTCATGACAGGCTACTAAAACTATCTTTCAGTAGCCTGAAGGTCTGCCAGCTAATCATTCACTTTCCTTTCACTATTTAGTTGTCGGATATCTCTCCGGGCTAGTAAAACTTAAAGGCTATGTGACATATTGTCTGCTAAAGAAACATTGTCCATTTTTATCTTCATGGAACTTCAATCTTTAGTGTGTAGGCTGAAAAGTTCACTTAGCTCTGGAAGGCAAAAATTATGACTCTAACAACTCTAAGCATATTCAAAAGAAATGGACAGTTTCTTGTTTTATTAAACGCAAGGCATCAGAGCCCTTGTTCTGCCCCCTGCCAAGTCAGTGGTAAAACTCCCATTTTTTCAGATGGGCAAGATGGATATCTAAGGAAATACAAGTTTAGGCCTGATTCTTCAGTTAAGCTCTTAAAGATGAGGAAGCATGAAGATTAGGATTGAATGCTTTACCTAGACTTCCCCCCTTGTGCATATATGCATGACAGTAAAACCTACAGTTAGGTAACTGTAGTAATTTCCAGCTACCATCACAAATGACATCTATCCCATTGCCGTGCTGAGTGGAAACTGGAAGGTGATGGGTGCTGTTAGCTCTCCTCGGAGTTCCCTGTTATATATGTATGTGTTTAATACACTTGGCCAAATTGTGTATATTTAGTATAGAATTCTATTTTTCTAAACAACTCTAAATAAACAACTCTAATAGGTACCAGAAAACAAACCTAGCTGCCGCATAATAATATTAGCAGTAGTTTCCCATGAATACACTAGAGAGCTATTTAATAGACTAGATTGGCTAGCATCTTCTTGGTATTCCAGGCTAATCCTGAGTTTCTAGACCTGTGCTGGTACAGTCTTTCCAGTCCATGACTTGAGGCAAAATATGCACCTTCACTTCTTAACTAGTCTTCAACATTCTTTATGTTTCCTTTTACCACTTCTATTCCCTCCAAATTGTCTTAGGAGGGTTTTTTTTCCAGATAAATCAAACTAAAGCTTTCAGATACATAAGTATCATAATCTATGCTAAACCTTTACATCATCTTAAACAGATTATATCAGTATAAGGCTTTAGATCATCTTAAGTACCTCAGACCTATTAATTTTCACTCTAATAGACTCTTAACTACACGGGTGCACAGATAAGAGGCGAGTACGGTGAGGGCAAGTCAGTTAACCCTAGCTTGAAGTCCCTGAAGTGCTTTGCCATAGTGGAAATGTGCTAAATTTAGTGGTTAGCCTTTTGAGGCCCCAAAATATGTTACCATAATGGATATTGTACTGCATTTTAGCTCGGTTAGAAAACAACGGGAGTTCTCAAAGTTAATTGTTACTTATCAGCTTTTCTATCCAAGAAGCAAGTTCTGAGGTATTTCAATTCTTTGTCATGGAAAAATAGCTGAAGGGGTCAAAATTTTGGAAAATATTTTTAAAAGTTTTTTTTCTAAATAACAAACAGGAAAAGTCATTCATATATACCACGTGTGAACTGTACACACAAACATACAGACACAGGGAAAAGAGGAGTTCTACAGTTTTTCCACTGTTCTTTTAATTCACCCACAGTCACTGTAACAAACTTTGTCTCAGTTCCTTTCCATTTCAATAATACCATTCCCCTTAAAAAGTGACCTTTTTTATAAATGTTACTGGTGAAAATTTTCAGATTAAAGGTGTGATGACTGGCTTGTTATAAAATTGGGAAAGAGGATTGAAAGCACTCTGCACTATGGCAAATGTGATCAACTGTTACAATGTCCCTTTAAGGAGCCTTGCTGGAGACTTGAATTCTTATGAACTGCTGAGAAAATAGCACAGAAACATGCATGTCAAAAGAGGGCATTAAAACAGTATTACAGTAATAGCCAGGAAGTTCTTGGAGGAGCCAAAGAAAACCTCTAAGTTTGCTTTTCAAGGCAACAGCCAGGCAACCTCGTGACTTTATTGACTAGTTGTGCTAGTGAATTCAAAGGCTGGCTGATGCCTGGGTGTGAGCATCCACACCAGCCTACCAGACCCTGGGGCAGCCAGTCCCTGGAGCAACCTCACTTGGAGTCCTTCAAAAGTGTGTATGTTGCTTTAACAGGCAAATCAATCTGAATTTAAGCTGTCTATTAATCCCAGCTACCCTTTCAACAATGACAGTTGCTTCTTTCCAAAGGAGAGTCACAAACTGTCCTTTCTGGCGAATCTTTATCACAACGATTGTTGGAATGCATGGAAATAGTCCAGAAACTAAGAATGCAGGCAGTCATACCTTTCACTGCTCTATCATACAAGGCTGGTGCAAGGTTTTCTTCAAGAGCACATTGGCTTACCTCTCCTTTGTCTAACCCGGACAGTATGCCCAAAGAAAAGCACTATGGATAGTAGACAGGTTAAAAAAAAAAGTAAATTCAACTAAAGGTGGCTAGTGTAAGTTGAATGAACTGATAGTATCTGAGTAAAAGGATTTTGAGTGTTGGTGGGATGGTAGCCTTGTAACAGCCCTTAAATAAGAGCCTGTCTGAATTTTTTGCTTCAGCCTTTTGGGACTAAAATTAACAATCCATGATGGAGAAAATAATTATGGATTGATCTAATAAAGTTTCTGATATTAAAATATATTTGGCATTAGATCTAACTGAGATGGCTGAAAAGGTTATTGTGCTTTAGCTGCCTGTCCTGTCCCTCTGCTAGAGTATAGCCCTGGAGTAAGGATGAATGAATGGAATAAACTGCTGGACCTTGTAGAGCAGAGTATTCATTTAAACAGCTGGAGATGTCACTTTATGCTAATACCACTAACACTTGCATGTGCACTTTTGCAAACCTGGACTGAGAAAATTCAAAATGGGGATGTAAGTAGTCAGAGGTTTCATTTACATGAGCGATGGATTTACATGATTCTCTATTTTGCCCTTTTCCAGCTATAGTTCCAGAGCTAGGTCACAATGCACATGCCCTAAAAAGCATCCGTATTTCTGTCCCTAAAATATACTCCGCAACATCTTGGCAGTCAAGGTATAGTACACACACGTGTATACAGATGTTCAGCTCCAGTCTCTCTTTTGTTGTGACAAATTACGTTTGTACGCAGCACCCATCTCTCCCTGTAAAGGCATCATTTGTTTTCTTACTCTTGCTCATATTGGGCCTCACTACAGGCATCCACAATGACATACGCTGGTGGAAACAAAGTGAGAACACTGGTGCAGACCTCTTCTGCTGTACGTCAACTGTATCATTATTGGCAGGTGATCTAGTGGTGTCCATTTGTTTAATGAACCATGGTTGCTTTAACCTTCTAGACTGTCCCTCCCCGAGGAGCATCAGCTTTCTCCTGGAAATTCACTCATGACACAGTAACATGTAAGTTATTATTGCAATAATAACTGTCCCCCCACAGCAAAGAGTAATTTGATAATTTTCTGTAACTAACTGTATGTAAGTGTCACTTACCGCATGAAGCATTAACCTATTAGAATATTCTAAGCACTAGTTTATTGAAAAATGCTGAAGAAATCCAGTGCTGGCCTATCAAATTTGGTTTTCTTCTGTTTCTCCCTTACATGGTCAGATTCGCTAGAGAAATGAGATCTTAAAGTCTAACTGTTATATTTGTAAATTTCCTGGCAAAGTTTGAACCTGAAGTAATAGTAGGAAAAAATCCCTGAGTTGATGTTACCTTGCAGATTTCAATTTGAACAAATATGGCAGTTACATTGCCTAGTCTGAAAAATTACTTATATATGACAAGATTCTGGGACCCCAGATCATGATCTTTTGGTAGCATGGCACCAAGTAAGTACAAGCGGACATGGATACCGTGGAGATTTTTTAAATTATTATTATGTTTACATCAGAGGCTTACTGTGAACATCAAAATCAAAAAGGCATTTGACTTAAATAATGGTTTGCCTCAAACACATCTTTATTATATTTCAGGATTTCTTTTCCTTCCCTTTCTGAAAATTTTGCTAATCAGAAAGTTACTACTATTTGATAGCTGCATTTTGTTCCTAGTGATTGACTCCAGAACAGCTGTTTGTCCCTCCGAAAGAGGAATTCAACTATACATTATTTAATATTTTTCTTCGTATGTTCTGGCAAGTCACAGATCTGCTAGCTTGACTATTAACATAAATAAAAAGACCTAATGAAACAATGCACTATCTAGAGAATTTGCAGTGCTATAGGGAATATGGACCTGGAAATAATGCAAATGTTCAGGTGTTTGCCCACCTTTCCACACAAGCCAGATACTGTGGACAGAAGGATTACGACATACAAAAATAAAAATAAATGCCTCATTGCTTTTGTGAGACCCTTTTTGAGTTGGATGCATTTTCTAATCGTGTTTGTAAGCAACAGCTTTGTGATACCTGAATAATACTGTTTGTGGCTGCGACTGAAGCACTGGGTAACAAAAACTTCCAAGGCAACGATTCAGTACAAATTTCTCTGATTCAAACTTTGGTAATAACCTTTGTCTGAGACATCAGACTGGAACACTAAAATTGTTAAACACTTGTGCTGCACTGACCTTTCTCAGGATCGTTTGCAGTTGGATATTCCAACATACCATACCTGCAACTGTATTGACTAGAGTATTTTGCCTGTCAGGATTAAGTTAATGTTGTTATCTTTGGCTGTAATGGGTTTTGAGCCTGCCGTTGCCTGCCTGCAAATGCAACTGTAAATTACTTTACAGTAAGACATGATGATTTGCTAAGTCTCTTGATAGGTTCTTTAGTCAGATTTACTGTAAAATATAAAGTGGAGAAGTTTTTGTGCACCAAAGTTCTGTTGCAGCTAATGTTTCCAGAACATTCCCAGCTATAATATATATAAGAAATTTCATTAGTTTCCTCAAAATTATAGCACTCTTCAGAGGATGAGCAAAGTAGGAAAAGAGTAAAGAGTAAAGATTTCTTTACTCTTTCCCTACTTTGTTCATCCTCTGAATAGTCATGTGTTTTCAATGGTTTCATCTTATTTTTAAAATTACTAGGAACTTTTAGGCCTCATGTAAAATTCTTTCTTTCTTTGTAATTGAGCCCAGTCGTGCAGGTAACTGGCATATGCTCTTCAAGCATTTATAGTAAAACCTGCCTGTATTTTCTCCTCACTCCCCTTTCCCCCCCATTACATTTTCAAACAAGCACTGGCCTGATGCTTTTGGGAGGAGTCCCATGCAAACCCCCTGTTTCCTTTTAGATGGCCTTTTAAAATTTCCTATAATAGTAAAAAGACACAAAAATTCCCCACCATTTTTCAATCCAGGGCAACACAGAAGTGTTGAATTAATAGGGGTGAGACAAGACAGATACTGGAATATAGTGATTTGTGGCATCTTATAGCTCCAGGAAGGCAAATTTGTCTTCTGTAAGGTAACTGAGGAGGAAACACACTGGGAGAGGAAGAAGGAGCAACACTCAGTAAGAAAGCAGCCCTTGACTTTGATTATGGTAAACATGAAAATTGAAAGGCAAATTTGAACTGGTTGAGGAACAAATATCCCCTTTAACAGGGCCTTCTGCAAAAGAAAAAACAGTTTAGCTCAGAAGGAAGATCTAAAACTTAGAAATTTCTTACGAAACAAAAATTCTATCACTGTGGTTCAAGGCTACTGAAATATTTCACTTCAGCTCTTTTTGTTTGGACTTACATCTTCAATATGTTTGTGTAATAAGTTTATATGCTTGTAATTACACTGTATTTTATATTAAGCTCTTAATGCCAAGATTCCTGAATTAAAACATTCATGTAAAAAGAGTTTGGATTTTGTTTGGAGAAAATATAATTGCTATCCTTTCTGTAAAATGGTAAGTTTGTTATTAATCTTTCTTTCATGGAAAGCACTACACTGGAATGCTTTGAACTGGGTTTACGGTTTCTTTGCCAATGATAAGTGGTTTTGGTCTTAGCAAGCAGGACAGGAAAGTATGTTCCCATCAGTGCAGTTGTGGTACCCGTGAGCAGAACAGAATCCAGTTTTCCTTCTCTCCCAGTTCTATGGACCACTTCTATGGGATTCAGTTCATCTTCAGCTCCATACCTGCAGTATAGATACTATATCCAAGCTAGTTTTCTTGATTTTTCTTATAAGAGGATAGAAGAAGTAGGTACCATCTAAGGTGACTAACCCTCTCTACTGAATGTAACTGGAGTCTAATGTTTAGCTTAAATGTAGAAATCTAATGTTAGTTCAGGTGATTCCTACATGAGATGAGCAAATTGCCTGGGAGAAAATAGAATACAAGATTTTCTACCCAAAATGATATCTTCCATTTCCTCTGTTAGCCACTATATTTCCATTATGACCCATTTTGATGGAGCTTACTAGCCTTCTTTAATTAGATATCATTGCAATTAGTGCCTAAATTAGGTTTGCAGTAGGATATATGCTTGGCAGCATCACCTTTTCTTTGTTTCTATAAGTAATTTGTTCTAAAGGACAGTAGAAGTTGAGGAGATTTCTATCATTTTGTTAAACAAATAAACTTTCATGCTAATGTCTGGTTGCTGTGGAATCTAAAGCAGAACTGAACACAGGTTTCAGGACAAAAACAGAGACTTCAGTCCATAGTTTTGTGAATCCCCTTCATAGTCCTGGCATAGCTATGGAAGTCTAAAGACCACTGAAACCACTAATGGTTTAATTTCTGGCCAATGTGTAGCTCACAAATGCATTCACACTTCTTTTAAAAGAATAAGCAATTATGTTATCAAAAAAAAATTAGTGGAAAAGATATCGATGTGTGTATGTTTTATGGTATCTTACAAAAGGCAGATACTGTACAGATCTCTATAAATAATTATTCCACAAAAGTTTACATTCTATTTGGATAAAAATGGATGAAAGGCACAGAAGGAAAGGAGGGGAGAGAATTGAAGGCAGAAGTTAAAGAATAAGGTAACAGAAAAACAATTGTCTCTTAGCTGAGTGATCCTTGTCTTATCACAATGACTTATTACACTTTGTCCTGCCAGTGTTTTGTAAGCATCATGGATGAACTGAAGTAATTCACGTATTGCCAGAAAAGCAGCATCACTTAAGTAGAAAAACCTTCGTTTTAGGGTCATCTATGGAAGATAAAATGCTCGTAACCTGGTGTTTAAGGGAGGGTGCCTCGATTCATTCTTGCCATCTATAAATATTGAAGTGCCTGAGCTGAAATACCACAGCACTGCATTTATGTAAAGAAACAATTGCAGCTAGTATTTTCCCATTTCCCTCTGGATAGTTACAGATGAGGCCATCAGATTTCAGTCAGTGAAGGCTCTACTCCCATAATTCGATCATCTAGTACAGTCCATGTGTCTGAGAAGACCTCTGATGGCTTTGAGTGGCCAAAGAGAGTAGGAAGTGCTTATATGTACTTATGGCCTGAATACTCCTTTGATGTAAGAATAAAAAAATACCCATTGTGATTTGATTTTTGAGGACATTTTTTCTGACTTTAATACACAGTAAAATAAATATGCACTATAAATTAAAGGAACTTTCAGAAAAACATATTAAAGGATTTTGAAGACTGAGATTAAATAGAGTATTCGGCATACGTGCAAAGTATTGTGTGTAAATGAAAGAAAAAGGAACTAAGTGGAAACTTTGGGCTGAAAGAGTATATAAATCATATTATGATTATGAATATTCACTCTAGCTGGCTGCACATCTTGCAACAAGTACTGATTGTGTTGCAATATTGTTAGAAACATTATAAACACAGCTCTTCCCCCCTACCTGTAGAGCCAGCTCTTAGTCTCCATCTACTGCTGAACTTGTTTCACTGTTACTCACACCATTGTTAAAGTGCATGCTAAAAATTGTAGATTATTTCTGTTCACTGCACACTACATTGTTTTACTATGGATAATGTTTTATTTATAAGGAAAATAAATTGTCAGAGTTAACAAACACAGTGCATTTTGTTCTAGGCAACGCATTGCTTTTATCACACAAATAATTTATTGGTTCTGCTCCCAGACGAGTTCTGTGCTGACCTTTCCAGATATACTGAATATTGCTGCATAATTCGTCTTGTTGGGGAAATGTATTTATTTTAGCCATTAATACATGCTGTCATAACCTTTGTGCTCAGGAGTAAGTCTGTTTGCTTTAATTCTGAGACATACTGTTACAGAGGGATGTACTGAAAACAAAACTTCGTATCTTAATGCCTTTAAATTCTGAGGAAGAGAGTTGAATCTGAACCTATCATTCAGCCTTTGGACCTAACACCAGAACAGCCCTATTTCCTGGTTCCAGGGCATGTACAACCCCATTCCAGCAGGTACAGCTCCATTCCAGCTCAAAAACAGCTTCTGGTAATTGTCAGCCCAAAATGGCAGAAATTTCTTCAGTGCAGCTGACAGCATTTTAGTTACACCAAACTTCAGCTTGAAGGCCCTGCTCAAATAACCTTCAAATGTTGCTTCATAACACTACCACCTGATGCAGCCAGCTCAGCCCTCATATCAGCCCATCTCCAGGTGAATATTTGCTTTGTAAGTTCTATGAAAGAAGAATCTGAAGGATTTGATGCACCAAGCTATTTTTATCATTTTAAAATGGAATGTAGGTTCCAGCAACAAATTTACTACCAACTAGACGTTCATCCCACAAAGTAAAGCTCATTAATTACAGATTGCCAAATATGGTTTGTTTAGGTTTAAATGCTATTTAAATGGCCCTATGGGGGGAGGGGGAGGAGGGAAGCCAGACCTACCTTTCTTTAAGTCTCATTTTACAATTAGCAGCACATCTTGCAAGTTAGATTAAAGTTATGATATCTGAGGACTAAAAGCCAGCTTTAGTTTAGAGTAATGAAATATATTTTAACTATAATGCACATAGACCTTCGTGAAAGTGGTAAGTACGAATTGTTACCTTTGCCTATTTTTAAATAGATTTACAATAACCTATTTTGAAATAACCCATTCAAATTACGCTTTCTTAAAGCTCTGAAATTGGAGCGTTAAAAAATGGTTCACTACAGTAGCTGCAGAAACAGTGCTAGCCTCTGACTTGCACTTTGAGTAAAAATGAATCTCTGAAGATAAAGCTGCATCTGGGCACTTTGTTACTGGACATCAATCACTTAGTATCTTGTGCTTAATTTCTGTGTATTTCAAATCCTTATATAGACTGCTCAACATCTGGCCTTGTGTATGATATTTACCAATTCAATTAGTGCTATTAAGTTTATTATTTATTAGTTTGTTGGGTTTTTTAAGGGGAGAGGGAGAAAAAATTTCTGAAAGCAGAATAGATGGAAGATGAGCGATAGCCTGCAAACATTTCCCACTCCAACAGCTGTTCCAGGAGTTTAACATCACTATGTGTTTGGGTAATTTCAATACACCTCTTGTTTAGACAGCTGCCTGAATACATGTTCATGTGCACACAGAAGAGAAAACCTTCTCATAAAATATGACCCTGTCTGTAAAAAAAACCCAAGAGTATGAGTTGGAATAAACCTTCCTCCGCAAATCTTATCTGTACTGTAATTAATTTGGATAGTTTCTAGCATTTACTGCCTGTGATCTGAGAAATGAACACTGTTTACCTCTATATACGTTCATGTCCAGTTTTGTGAGCCTATGACATGAATGGTAGGAAAAATAATCAAAAAATCCAAAGAAGTTAGGCTTTTCTGAAAAAAAAAAAAAGAAAGAAGAAATGAAAATGTTATGACAAAGATCTTAAGGCCAGTCTTTCTCCTGCTCTCTCTCTGGCCCATTTATTTAATATTTATTATTTAACAGTAATATTTAATTATTTATGTGAAGTGGAATAGCATCAACAAGAGAAGCTGAGGAAAAAAAAGACCTGACTTTGTGGAGTAGTGGTTATTATACTTGCCCTGATATGGAAGATGGAAGAGGAAGTGCAAGTTTATATCCTAAAGCAGGGAAAGCAAGAGTTGAAGCAGGTGTGTTCCTATTAGGAGCTTAAGCTCTTCCACGAAACAGAATCTAACTCTTTTCAGGGAGTAGTAATACAATCCACTGGTGAGGAGGAAAAAAAGAAAAAAAAAAAAACGTCACTATAGAGAACAGAGAATGATTCCCTTTGGCCTGGAACATCAACTTAGGTGTCGCCACAGGCAACCGTAGGCATCTCAGGGAGGTGATACGGAGGGCTTACATTTGACGTCTGCATTCACTATCCAATCAATGAAGAATTTAATTTGCCTACTTTCCAACGACAACAGGGCAAGCCTATAGGCTGTACTGGGAGATGACTAGAGCTGGTACGGGCAAACACAGAATCATCTTTGAACACCTGCTCCTTTCCAAAGCAGGTGCCTCTGGCTGTGCAAGACCCAGACTGAAAATTTCTCTTCTTTCTTTTAAAAACAAAGATGCTAAAGCAGGGAGACACACCTTGGTGCCTACTTTCTGTTCAATATCTTCCCCAGCCCAAAGGGGTACCAAGCCCTCACTATGTACTTTCTGGGAAGATAATCTGGTTTGGGGGAACTGCAACAGAAGGAGAGAGAGCAAGAAGATGTCATTCTCTCCTCGTGCTGAGATAAGAGGTGGTGGTTGTAGCAGCAAGAGACATCATTGCAGCACTAGAAGGAAGAACAGTCTGCTCAAGGCTACCAGCCTAAAGAAACCTTCAGCTGTCCTGGCAGTGTTTACCACTGGAACGACCATCCCAGACTCCAGACAGATGCAGCAGAGCGGATAGGAGATTCCTGTGGGCTAGAAGGGGCCCCTGGTGAGCCATGCTGCACCAGACAAGCAAGCCCAAGCCCTGCCCCCTAGCAGAGGAGTACCCAAGAGCCAGGCTCAGCAAGCTCTCCAATATCGGTGTATCTCAAGACATCAGGACATCCAGTACCTTTCTAACCCCTCATCAGTCTCCTAGTGCTTCATGGTCATGGCATACTCTGACCTGAAATTATTCATGCTTGAACTGTGTGTGTACGTGTGTGTGTTCAATGTTATTACTTGTTTAGAAAATGTGTCTCTGTTTCCAGGCAGTGCACAGTTAAAAAGATCTGCTTTTTTTCTGGTTCGTGTTGTCAAAATATTTCTGATACCCCTTACACTTTTCTTTTTAAATGAGTCTTACCTCATTTCTTTCTTTCTTTGGCTCCATGGCTGTGGTTCACGATTTCCTGTTCCCCATTGCTGCTTCTGATAGCTGAAAGGGTCTTATATTGAAATATGAATTTTGATCAGAAGATTTTAAAAACCAAACTTAAAAGCTTAAATGGTGTATCTTTTCTGATATTTCCAAGGGGGAAAAAATGTAGAAATAGCTGTCTATTACAGAGGACTTTTAATAATCATATCTTATTTTATTCTATGCGGTTAATAGTATTTTCTTTCAAAATCAAAATTTCACTGTATTTTTCCAGTTCTCAAAGTGTCTTTATTTTAAATTTTCATTACTAATGACTGTAATTCTCCAGAGAGCAGTATCCCCTGCCCTCCCCTTCTAACTCTGATTTTCCTGAGTTTTTATCGTGCTTGAGGTTAGATGGGGCTTGAAAGGAGTAGGGCAATTCAGAGCAGTTTTAGGATATTACTACATTTAAGAAATTCAGTATATCTGCTTCAAATCACTCCCGGCAGACACTAGCCTCTACTGGTCATTTAGGCCCTAAGTTTCAGGAATCTGAATTGTACCTTAGTTACAGTTAGCTAAAGTAAGCTAAAGTTGCAAGTGTACATATGCCTTAACTGACAAAGGGTTTGAAGCTGGTGTATTCACTTGTTGGAACAGGCCCAGTCAAGATGAGGATATATATTTGTTTGAATTTGACTGCAGAATGAGGACATGCTCTAATTATAATGTTCACACAGCCGCTATGCTTCAAAACAATTCCAGGCCCCGGTCTTGGAAAAAGATTTGTTGTGAGGTACTCTTCGGCCTTGCAGAGTTTTATTGTCTTCATCGGGCCTATCAATATGTATTAATGCCAAGCATTGCAGCTGCACGTACTAATTAAGATTGAGCTATGAGACAGTGAAGAAAACTTAGTCTTTCTAAGCCTTTTAATCCAGAGCTGCTTTGCTGTCCAATGAAAATATGAAGATCTTTACTTTCATAATATGTGAATACCACAGTCTTCATGACCATCATTTTGATAGTCAGGGGGCCCTGTGTACCCTTTGGTAAGTGTGCCTAAATACCATGACAAAGTTAATCTACTGCTAAGATACCTTACAACCTTGTTCCCACTTTTATGTATGCATACAGTGATGGCTTAGACTTGAAGACTTGGATCCTGTGTAAATTGCATTATTATTTTTATAATTATTATTTGAAAAACTTGGGCTTCTTTTGGACCTCTGACATTCTTGGGCTATAGTAAGATGTTAGGAGCTGAAATAAGGTGAACAACCTCAGAATCTGTCTCCTCCTAACTCTTCCCTCTTTTCTTCTTTTCATATGCTGTCTATCTCAACTACTTCAATAGTCGCTAGTTAACATCCTTTCAGGCAGCTGTCTTACTCTGAGGCCAACAGCACTGAAAATATCAGCTATGTAATAAAATTTCTCTCCCTCTTGTGGGAAAAGGTGGGTAGGAAGCAAAAACAGGCCGAGGCGATCATGAGGAATAGGGAGAAAAAAAATAAGGCTGAGTGTTTGTTTTTAGTGAAATGGAAAATTCCACAGGACTTCTTATGTTTGCAGTCGGTTTTCTAGACCCCACCATAAGGGCTAAAAACTCAGCTTTTCCAAATTGAAAGCTGAAACTCCAGTACACACGCTGGTAACAAAAGTTAAATTCCATGGCCAAAGAATCATTCATTCTTGCTGATACATCTGCCTTGCTGGTAATAAATCTCCAGGAGTCACTAGCTAAATCTGCTTCCAGCTACATCCCCTGTGGTTAAAGTTCCTTTACTTCTCACAGGCTTGGCCAGAACGAGTCTGATCAGGATATGGGCAAGAAAATTTCAAGAGAAATTCAGGATACTTACAGACATCTCTTCTTGTAAAACAGTACTGAAGCCACGTCAGCTGGAGTGGAAGAAAAACACATCCTGCTGCTGGAGAGGATAGTTCCAGGCTGCATGCTAAGATATTTTTTATTTAATCTCTATATTTGTATCCTTGTAGCATGAGAAACACAAACCATGTTTTCCCATTGTCGTAGGCAAGTACAGAGCAACATCACTATCCTTGCACTGAGCAGCTTGCAAACTAAGCGTAGGACAGGCATTAACAGATGAATACAAAAAAACACATATGAATAAAGGAAATGATAAGATAATATTGGTCCATAAAAGAGATGGCAGTTTCAAAATTTCACATCTCCAGCTCCTTAACCACTTTTTTTTTTCTTTCTTCACTACTGGCTATGTTTGCTTATAAGGGACTGTGAAATGGTAGTCAGATTCCTCTGTATAACCTCTAAATCTTTCTGGCATTCCATCAGAATGAAAAACGTTTCAGAAGCATAATATTATTAGGATAAACTTTTTAGCTTAACGCATACGTTATTCCTATAACCGCATCTGGAAAGGGGAGATCTGCCAGGTAGTTTAGCAAGTGTAAATTACAGTTGACAGGGATAATTTATAGTCCTAAGCTGTCTTTTCTGTGTGGCCAGTGGGGAGTTTTGAAGCTACACAAGTTTTTATACATCCTTTACCTAAATTGAAAAACCAAATGTAGAACGTTACACTGAGGATGGCATGTGGATTTGAGGAAATTAGTGACAGAAAGAAATCCTAGAATCAGTGAATGAGTTGTACTATCTTATAGCTGTATTGTCCTGTACATTTCCGAGACAAAGTGGTCTTCTTTTAAGTTAGCTACTACAAGCAGCATGCCTGAGAACTACAGAATAATATTGCATATATAAAGCACAGCAGCATTTCACAGCCCACTTCTTGGGGAAGCGGAGGGCAAGCAGTATAGCGATGTTTAGAAAGAGCTGGCATACTCTGTGCCTTACCTCATGGACAGAAGTTTCCTGAAGTACTTATGAACGCTTGATGATGTCGTACACAGATACTCTGCTGTCTTCTCCATGTAAATGGTCTTATCCGCTTGTCCTACTGCTATTGGTGCACTCAAAGTAGGTATGATCACAGGGCAGGATCCTGGCCTCTGGTCATACATGGAGACAGAAGCTTGTGACCCCAAATCAGGTGCCTGAGCTCTGCAAAAAGTGTAGGACTTAAGATACGACTGTACTGAGTGTAGCATTTGGCTAGGTTTTAAGGATAATTTTTCTCAGGTATCTAACTTCCATTCGCTGAGCGGGCAGCTTAGGCCCCTTGCTCTGAGTTTTCGTTTCTTATCTCAGAGACTTGTTTGTAAATCCTTAAGTGTTTTACGTGCTGTTGCCCGGAGTAGTTCAGGACTCCAATCATTCTTTTTGGCATATGAATACTGAGGGAATTTCAAACCTCTTGTTTATACATGTTATACTGGATTTTCCTATGTTTTGAAAGAGAATACTGGAAAACAATTTCCTTTATAACTCATACATCAGGACATCAGTTGAAGATTTGGCAGGCCTCCTGAAAAGAATTGATGACATTCACAAATATGGCAAGGAATGTAGACGATTGCTTGAGTCTTGGGTTTGTGTGACATTTTTAATGCTCTCAGAAAATCCTCTTAGCTGACTTTCAGAAATGATGCATTTTTAAGACTCTTTGCACCTTCTCCTAATGATTTGAGAAAGAAATATTTTAGCACTTAGTTTAAGTGCTTGTTTGGTCGTACATGAAGTGTACACAGTGTTTCTTTAAGAAACAAGTCTGCTGCATATAAAGAGAGTTGCAAAATTAAAAGGGCATGCTCTGTTCCTCCTTCTCAGGGGAGGAATCTGTTGAGGCTTTGATCTTAGCCATGTTGCCCTGTTACTTGACATAAGATCAGTATTTTGCATTGCATTTCTAAGGATTTACAGAAGGGCAAAAATAATGATTTTTGAAGAGCCTTTGTCATTTTTAATATACATTGGACCATTTAAAAACATGTAATCTAATTAGTTGATCCAGAGATTGCTTCTCTGATAGTCAGAGCTACTTTCCTCAATATTTAAACTGACCAAAAAGTATTCTCAGGATTATCTTGCAGTTAATTTATTTTCATCCTATCTCGATCTCATGCAAACTCTAGGAAATTTGTGAAATTATATTCAATTTGTCATTGATAAAATGTAAAACAGAAGGCTGATCTGCCACTTTAGGTATGTTTTTACATTATAAAGAATGGCAGCACAGTAGAAAAGAACTAGCATGAAAAACTACAGAACACTTTACATGTAACCTGCATCACTGAACAAGATTTTCCCTGTAAAAACTGCATTCTTCAGCTGGGTGGGCAAATGAAAGCTTTAATCTGTTTAGGAGAAGCTTTAGGTGTTAGGAAGAATATTGTGCTTTCAGAACCACATATAAACATGAATGAGGATCTACTACAAATATCCTTTCAGACATCCAGAGTCACCCAGAGCTGAATTTTCAGAAGAGCTCCTCATTGGCCTAATTTTCCTTTCAATGACTTCAAAGGTAGCAAAGTTCAGCTGGAGTAAGTGCTTCAGAAAATCCCACATCTGTTTTTGATAGGTCAAAAGCAATCAAGATTTTGACAGTGTCTGAAACTCCAAGGGCAGTGAGACACATCATGATGTGATTCCAGTAAGTCACACCTCTCATGAAGGAGGCTGCTGCGAACTGAATCAGCTCTGTGTTGCAAAAGGTGCTACCATGTAATTTGACATAGCATGGAAATGCAGCAGTCCAGTCTCACTGTGGCAAAAACATAGTCACAAGGTCTGTGTTTGAAAGAAACCATCACAGGGCAGATGTAAGGACAAAGCCAACATACCTGATCTTTACTTTCTTGAACACTTTTCCATGATCCTCTAGGACATGTGTTTGATACATCTGAGAGGTAGAAGTGAATATAATTGACTTCTTGATGTCTTTGCAACACAAAACACTGTCTAGATTTAATCTCTTTCCATGAGCTGGGATATTTACTGAATATGGGAGATTACAGAGGTCTTCTGAGCACCTTTTGAGCCTGCCTCTGGAATATCAGGGATATAGTCAGATGGAAAATTGTTGACTAAACACTTTTCTTCCCATTAAAATTGTTGACTAAGCAAAATCTGCGCTTTTTAATCAAAGAGCTCTGTTTTGATTAATTTCAAACTCCATATTCCTGAAAAATATCCTGAAACTGTTTGAGTATTTTTTTTCAACCTTTCGTAGATTGGAAGTCTGATCTTCGCATTCTGGGAGAATTGGGCTCAGCGCTTAGCTCCAATCATTGTCAAGTCCCAGTTCTATCTTCTGGGATAGCCTGGGAAAGGTAAAACAACTCACAGAAGGCCTTGCTATCCATCTAGGAAGATCTAGAAGAAGAAGAAGAAGATCTAGTGGCAAGCCATTTGTGTAACATGTTCACTTCTAACAGAATAAGGCTTAGTAACTTGAGAATGATCCCTTATGGCAACCTATCACCTTGTACAAAGCCGGAGTGGAATCCAGCAGATGCAAAATTGCAGAAACATCTCCATTATCAGTTTCTTAAAAGCATTCCCTCACTTGGAAATTATAGATTAATAAATGCTAAAATGGCAGTATCGTCACTATGACGTCCTAAGCAAACACTTATCCCACATCTCATAACTTTGTTCTACAGAAAACTGCTGTAGACCAACAGAAAGGGATAATTTTTTGGCCTTACTAGTGAAGGGGGGGGTTGCTTGTGTTTTATTTTGTTTTATTTTTTCCTCAAGGGTTAGGATAAAGCTATCTGAGTCCAGCAGCATGGTCAGCAAAACTGCTTGAAATCTACACACCAACACTGTTCCTGAGCAGTCAGAAATGCTAGTCCAAATTAGCCTTAACATCAGTTAATTCAGTTCTGGGCTGTGATGCTTTGTTTGATTTTAAATCAGGTTTCTTTCTTCTATCTCGTAATAAATAGTGTCTGCTTTCAGTGAAAGGAGAACCCATAGGTGACATAAGTGCTGACTTCAATATCAAGCTCTTGTAGGAATCAAATACAGCAAAGAGCTGTGAACAATATATTTGCTTGTTAAGTCTGATTTGAGAATATTTGCCATATCCAATATAAAAACCCTTCCTATATTGTGCTTCTTATAAAAATGAAAACTAAAGTAGAAAATTTTTTTCAATAAGGATTAATAAGAGCCTCTGTACATAATGCAGTTAAATACCAATTGCTGCTGCTTTTCACCAGCATAGGATTGTTGTCTTTTAATCACTCTATTTGATAGGTAGCAGTAAAATGTTTATACTTAGAATTGTAGAGTAAACCTTCAGTTTAGGAGCAAATTAATAGTCTGGAACCGTGAGAATCTGACTATATCTGAATATTGATGATCTCACTTTCTGAGTCTCTCTGGGATTGGGGGTGCGAGGTGTTGATCATTGCTTCTCACTGATAAGCAAAATATTTCCAGAGCGTGAAGAATTCTGTGGTGTGTGAGAAGGATAAACCATAATCTGCATCAACACACTAACTTTTCCTCTGCCATTTGCATTGAAAATCAGGTAGAAGTTATGCTAAGCTCTCTATTATAGCCTCATGTATGTGAAAGGTCTTCCCCTTCATTTGAATAAGGCCTCTTATGCATGTGAAAAAAGCACATTTAAAAGGAACGTTCCTTTAATTAGGGTGGCATTTAGAAGCAGAATCCTTAAATGTTCGCTTTTTGTGATGCTAAATTGCGGAGTATTTTCAAATGTGTTGTAGCAGTCATTTTCATTAACCATTTTTATTTTTATTTATTTTTAAAAGGAAATGCTCTACAATGACATGCTCTACAATGTGAAGTGAAGGAGTAGATTAATATGACTAGCTAGATTAAGGAAAATTTAAATCAGAGTGCTTGATGAAATGTTGGAAAATGTTTAAATAGAGGATTAGACTTACAATATAGAAAGCAGTCAAGGAGATCAAAAGAACTCTGTTCAGAAAGTCCTGTTAAAAGAGAGGAAAAAATCTATTGAGTGAATTCTTATAGCTAAATGATTAAAGTGTTTTTAATATATTGCATTCAATCTGACTTTAAAATAAAAATAAACAGTATAGAGCGTGCATGAATTAGAGATTGTATTCATTTTTTTAATAGAGGCAAAGTGACTGGGCCTACAGAAAACTGTCATAAAACATATATTTGAAACTATGGAATTTAACTTAAAAGAGTTTCCTGGAGAATGATGTTAAATCTGGCATGCAGCTTTATGGAGGCAGAAGTTAACTGATTGACATCTATATGAATATGGATTTCTTTAAATCCGTATTTGATTTTCTACTCCTTAAAAAAATCAAATGAAACCTAATAACTACATCTTAAGCAAACCTTTAGGAGAACATGCTTAATCTTCTGGGGATTCAATAGAAATGCCTCTAATTTTGGTATGGTACAATGAACCAAGATCACAGGAGTGACTTCCATAGTTGTCAGTGTCTTCTGTATCTCAGCTATATATATATATTTATATATATATATTAAATTCATGTTAGATTAGGTCCTTGAATCATGGCTAACACTTGCTGTTGACAGGACCCTGCATGCTTCACATGCGGACATTTTTCACTGATAGGAAAACTTTGCAAGAAATGCATGATGAATAATTTGGATTACAATGTACTGCTGATATTAAACAGAAGTTTCTCCCAAATCCATAGCAATCTGAGACTTTCCAGCTAGTCAGCTTTCTTTATGTAGGAAATAAACAAATAGTAGGCACAGAAATACTGTACAACTGTACGTGCAATGTTTTGTAATCACCTGTAAAATGTACCTCTCATTCTATTGATCTGGCTTTGTTTAGGGGCTTTAAAGAAAAAGTTTAGTGTAGTGTACCGCTCTTTGATGCTCAAGTGAATCGCAGAATTCTTTCTGAGTTGAGTCCCTAGTCCCCCCATCTGCTCAAATAAATATCATTACGCATGTGATGAATTTTGATCAACATGAGCACGAAAACTGTATTTCAGAGTCATATTTTAATTGGGTATGATTACTCACAAATAGATGTGGACTTCTTAGTTTTCTCCAACTTCGGGTATGTTTGCTACAGCAATCTACAGGTAAGTTTGCTACTGCAAAAAATAAACAAAATAGGTAGTTTCATCACCTCTCCCTTCCCATCAGTCATCCCAGATAACATTTACAACCACTCTTCCCAGACACTATTAACAGCAAAACACAGTAAAACTGCTGCCCGTTTGAATACCGGTGTTCTTCTCCCTAATTCTTCATAGTTAGTGTTAGAAGTAACTCTGCTCACAGACCAAATAAATGGGTGATATTTATTTTTCCAAATTGGTCAACAGCAAATGGGATACATTCATCTGTTAGTTCAGGGAATAAAAAATATGGGATAAAATAGTTTTCCAAATATATATATATATTCAAAAATATTCTTGATGTATATGGTTCCTCAATTTTTACCTGTGAGCTTCAGATAGTAACAATCTGCACTTCTTTTTTGCTACAGAACCACAAAGGCATGGTCGCTTGTCTAGTTTATTAGTGAATATTGGTTTTATGCAAGGGCTGCATTCAAAACCTGAGATGTCCTGTATTTGGAGCTGGAAGGAGAGAAGTTCTGATAAGAACTTTATTTATTGATAAATAAAATTTAGCACTGTTGCTACAATGTAAAATAAAATAGGAAGGGGGGGGAAAAACGGTCAGCAGCGAAGACTGCACCTGGTAAACCTGAAAGAACAGGCAGCCCGTTTTCCCGTTTATTCACGGGAAATAAACATTGCATCTTTCTGTCCTACGGGCTATGTCTTTTCTGGTGGAAGCCTAAAGGCTGGCTCACTCTTTCTTGTTGTTTCTGATGCTTCACTCCCTGCTTTATCACTCTTTCTTGCACGTCTGCAGATCTGCTTTTCTCTTTCTGTCTTCGGCAGTGGGAAGAGACTTGTGACACAAGGTCTTATTCATTCACTCCTACAATGAGGCAAAGTTTCACAATCAGCATTGATATTGAATATATTTGGTGTTAAACCACAGTCAAACAGATCTGATCTGAATGCAGTATACTAGCACTCTATCTAGTTCAAGCAGTCCCAACTTTCCATGTTGACAGGCAGCCTTACGAAGCACTCTTAATCGATCCTTTTTTTATTTACTCTGAAATGGATCTGGGGAGAGGTGTTGATATAGTGATATATGATAAATATTTTAGTGAAAGTAAAGAAAATAGCAATTAATAGAACTAAAAATTGGAAGGAAGTTGCTAGTTCCCCAAGGATCTCACTTCAGCCTAAATTTTTTGATGTTGGCATTAAGGACAGCACAAAAGAGAGGGAGCTGATAAAATGGATTGATAATATAAAGCAATATTGAAATATCATCTCAGAAGAATCAGATGACCTCAAAGGCAGACATAGCAGACGTGGAATAACGTTTAAAAATGTATTCAATTGATGTTTTTTCTTTACAAATACAACCATTGGATCTATCAGGCAAGTTATTTCTGGACATAATATATAATACCAATCGTACATTTTGAAGATGAATTACATTGATAAAATACAGAGAAGGACTACTACAGTGATCAGGAGAATGGAGAGAACATTTTAGGAAGAGTTAAAGGAGTGGGGTTGCTTGTCCTAGTAAAACAGGGATAAAAGGATATAAAATGAACTGTTGCTGTCTACAAGTGCACCAGTAGAGGGATGAGAGAGCAGAAGATAAACAGTAAAAAAGATGAAGAATTACATAAGCTTAAGTACAATTTTGGTCAAAGAACTGCAGGGCCATGAAATATTGGATATCAACAAGATTAGAAGAGATCAGCAGATTAGAAAATAGGAGGAAGTATTTTAATTACCACAGAAGTGACTGTGGAAAGGAACTGGACTTGATGACTTGAGCAGTCCCCTTTTATGACTAGCCTCTGCTGAAGTGGCATTATTTTCTGATGAAAACCTTCAGCTACTATCCTCAATTAATTTACACAATATTAACGAACCCACTTAACCATTGTGGCTCTCATCACACAACAGTGGGATTTTCTGAGTTTATGCACATCAACTCAATGGCAGAGGCCACAAGCAGGTACCTGATGTCCATGTATGAGATCTGTGTACTATGATAGCTCATTTGAACACAATAAAAACAGCATCTGCGGCTGAATCATGCCCTAGATGATTTCCATGTGGGTCCTCAGAATCTGCTTTCTCTGCTTTCATCTTACTGTGTGTTAACATTGCTGACGTGGCAAATTAGTCCTGACTAAAAAGGATGCATTAATTTCATACCTATTGCGCATTACAGATCGTTTTCCATGCAAATGTGTACTGAAGTTATGAGTTGTCTAACTGCAGGCTGTGAAAGTGAAGGGAGCTGCCTTCTGGAAAAGAACTCTTAGTGCAAGCAGAGTGACTCCATCCAGAACATTATACTCGGATACCTGGCACAGTAGGAACCTATGACCTGACCTCCTAAACATTGACTCCCCTTTACGCAGAAGTCATAGGTATGAAACTTTATTCCTGGTGTTCAACAAGTCAAGCTCAAATAATTATAGCCTGATTCACATCTCTCTTGTATCTATATGAATCAGGGTCACAACATGGTATGGCCCTTCTAATTTGAACCAAGGATATTGTATGCAGGTAATGAGCTTTCAGAAGAATTGGATTCTGACTCTTAAAGCTAAGTTGTCGATCAAACCCTCCTTTTGCCTTGTGCTGCAGTACATTCTACAGAGTTATTGGTTGACAGATGTAGAATGAATGAAAGAAAGAATTTAGCACAGCTCTTAGTGATTTCATGAGTCTTATTCTGAATGCTGCTTTTGAGTTGTAATAATAAGGAATAACAAGGAATGGAAATGTCTCCTCTCTTTCTATCACACTTAGCCCAGCAGAGTGGAGTGTTCAGACAGGAAAGAAATTCTTCAAAGGAAACATTGGCTCTCAGGAGGTGTATACATTAGCTTAGTCCATGTACAAATCCTGAACTCTATCTGCCTATAAAGTAAACAAAAACATGTTAATTTAAAACAAAACTACATTTATCCATCTCACCCGAAGTGTAAATATGTGTTGAAACATCTCTAAAAATAGAGTTCAAAGACAAACGCATTTCCTATTGGGATCAATGAGAGAGAATTTCTTTTCATCTCAGCAAAACCTTAATTCAAAAGGAAGACTGCAGCCTTTTGGGAAATACCTAAAAACAGTGTTAAGATGTTTCAAAAACTATTTTCCGCAGCTTAGGAACAAGCTTACCTGAGTCTAAATTTCTGATAGTTCTTGTTAAGAAATTTTTAAAACAAAAGAGACAATATAAAGCTCTCAGGTGCCTATTTCTTCTCTCTATGAAAAAAGCAAGTGCATGCCTTCAGCCTTGTTTCATGCCAAAAACAAGGTTCTGTTAGGGAGCAAATCCCACTGTTCAAGAAACTGCCCAAAGCTGGTACAAAAAGCTTCCCACACGTCTTGTATTCTTAGAAAAGTTTCTCCATGTCTTGTGAAGTCAAATCTCCTCCCCTGCTTCTAGACAAAGAATTAAAAGTAATTCAATGAACACGTTCATTGTAAACTAGAGACATCCCTTAACTTCCTTCCCTGCAGGACCTTTCTCTCACTTGAAATGGGCTACACCTGCATTGCAGTTCCCAGCTATCCAGACGTTAATGACCGAATGTTCTACCTTCCTGGTCATCTTCTAACCACAATTGTTACCAGTCAGAAGCAGAATTCACTGTCAAGCAGAGGAAGTAACTCTTCTTCTCTGGGCTCTATCTAGACCTGGCCTCACAAGCTTTTGCTAGTGATCACAATCTCCATTCTTTCTAGAAAGCCCTTGCCTTTTAATGTACATTTAGATAGCCTTACATTAACACTGCACAGCTTGTGGGAAGTAGTAATATTATCTTTAGACATACCACACGCAACTTCAAACTCTTTCATAGCTTTCACGTGGTGTTATGCTACTGAGCAAGACCAGATGTACAAGTTTCAATGCTCATAAAGTAGACACTCCCCAATACAGGAGTTCACCTCCACTCCAATTCTATATCAGAGGACCATCTAGTCCTCTGTTTGTCTTGTGAGTCTGTCCATGCTTTATGAAATAGTTGTACTGTATATGCATAAAGCATATAGACACATACACACTAATAAGAGCACACAGGCTTACGGGCCCATGCATGCTCTCAAAACTTAGACAACCTCCCTGCTACGAACAGTTTAAATAGTGTGCTCAACTGGCTTTAGAGTTAAACCTTTAGAAAACAGTTCCTTGTGCAGAACTATTAGTAGTAGACCTAAATATGTCTCCTTTGCACAGACCAGCTATTTGAGAGTCTAGAAAACTTCTATTAGCCAAAGAAGAATTATCATTGATAAATATGAATTACAGCAAATGCTATCTATATATCTTCTGCTCATTAGATCCTGAGAACGTATTTTCATGAGAGAACATTTTGTCACAACTAAACAAGCTTAGTTTCATATATGAACTCTTTCTAGATAGTCCCAACACGCCACACACCTGGATATCACCGTTACAAGGTTCTCAGCACTTTGCTGCAACCTAAAGTAAGTGTCTTCAACTCAATAAGTCACTGCTCTTTATGTAAAAGGGAAGCTTCTCGTTCTTAATTTTGTGATCTTTCATTTTAGATTGGCTTTCTGTTATACCAGGCACTGAATAAACATGGAATAAATGCATGATCCTTGATTCAAACAACTTCCAAGGTAAGTAACTCTAAAAGGTAAAAGTTTGAACATATGACTTCTCAGAAAAAAAAAATACTATTTGTTTGGACTTACACAAAGTCTGTGTCATCATTTCCCAATTCATTTCCATTTATGTATTTACCTCTAACAACATTTCTTTATCATCCTTTTTCGTGTACTAGCCTTTTGACAAGTAGATTAATAAAGACTTGGGTTAATATGTTAGAAGAGTTTATAGTGTGTGGCATTGGGCCCCACGGGAGGCATATCTGACGCACGAATAATACTATAATTGTAATTTAGACCCAAAATCTACCTGCCTCTGGCTAGATACTCTCCAGAAGATGAAAGTCTTGTCTATATGTGCACAGCTTTATAGAAAAAAGCCTGGTTTCCAGGTAGCTACTTCTCTTTCAAAGTAAGTGCAATCCTGACCAGAAAGCTTGGATGCCTTTGTCTCCTACACAACTTTAATGCTTCCAGCTCTTGCTAATCAGATGGTGTACTCGTGCTTACTCGTTCTCTTCTAAAATTAATTGGTGAGTCTCATAATATTCATATAATCTTCTACTAAATTACATTTTAAAGTGAAATGCATGATGAAAAAAAAGTCAGATTTCACACTATTATTGAAGGTGAAAAAGTAGGAAATATGTATTTTTCTTAAACATCTTTGATTAAAATATAGCCTCATTTTCTTTTGAAGAAAAGAGGAATTTGATTTTGATTTTAAGCCTCCTGAAGTGTCCATATGTGTATTTCAACTATAAGATATGAAAATGAAATACAGGATGAAAGATCTAAAACAGAAAGAATTTTAGAGCAAGATGATAATACTGAAGAAGTTCCATACTCTATTTTAAAAAGGAATATTTCATTTTCAATAAAAAACAATGGATTGTACTATTTCAAAAACTCAGCTTTTAAAATGGGCTGAAGTTTATTTAATGATTTAAACTATTCGGTATTTGTTAGAGACGAAGACAATTCTTTCCTTTATAGAAATATGCCAAAAGTGTAAAGAAGAAAATTGTCAGGGTCTATAAAGCACATGGTATATTTAAAATATATGGAAGGAATTAACTATATGTGTATATGGAAAGGAAGTGAAAAAGGAAAGAATGCAAAGAGGATAACAGATGGTTCCATTTGATCAGAAAGCTGACTAGGATTTCTTTGCATGCACTTTTTGATAATTTATAACAATCATTTCCTTAGTCTATTTAGCCTGGGTATACTAATTCTCTGATTTTTATACAGAATGTTTAATTTAATTAAATGGTAAGACATGACATCTGTTGACTATCTTTGATATTTATAAATAGCTAGACATAATATAGAATGAAGATACTAAATTAGAAGAAAAGAAAAATGTGATAAGAAGGCAATGCCACTTGTTAAATTTACTCTTTTCCGCTTCCCTGGGTGATATATCATGGAAAGGTTGTCTGAGCTGTCATTGTGGCATCACTAAGAGGATGTACACAACATCTTCCATTCAAATTACTTTTCAAATCAATCACCCTCATCAGGCTGCTATCTTCATCTGATGGCTGTAGGACAAATGTTTTGGCTTATAAGTAGGAAATGTTAGCATTTGAAAGAGCTCTGAGAAAGAAGGTTCAATGGTTAACTTTGATAAATTGCGTTAAGAAAGGACAGTAAATAATATGCTTGTTGAAATACTTCATGCCACTGACTTGCATTTTCTGAAATAAAAAGGCTGCTCTACACTTCTTCCCCCCACAAATTGCATAAAAAAATATTCTTGAAAAATCCAGAACAAATATTTACTGGGTTCTCCAAGAGATGTATTATTCAAAACTTCACAAAGGTGGCAGACCTACGCATTGGCTGTGGAACTATCTTTTGAAGCTTAGGTTATTCGGTTTACCTCAATGACTGAATTTTCCAACACGTGTGTGTGTGTGTGTGTGTGTGTGTGTGTGTGTGTGTGTGTGTGTGTGTATGTGTTAAGGCATGAGGAAAATAGCTGGGATAGCATGAAGGGTTGTGTTATGCTCCAGTCAGATTAAACTATAAATCAGAAGCCCTGATTTCTGTTTTAATAACACATTAAATACTCTCTGTGCCCTCAGTACTGAATAACTGTGAGTTAAACAACAGCTTCAAATACTTTCTGTGGTATTATCGTTTTTATACAGTAGCTCTTTAAATATGATAAATAATATTCAGCTTCAAACGCATTGTAAATGCTGCATGCATAGTACCAATACACATTTTAGAATTTTTTAATCTTACTTGAACACATATGGAACTATCAGTTACTTACATTATGTTAATATAATGTAACATTTCTTTAAAATATCTAATTTATACTGGATGTCACTGGCCCCTAGACTACCTTGCTGCATATTTACATATTTAAGCTACAATTTATCACATTGTGAAATACATTATGTGTAACTGAAAATAATGACACAAAAATCATCTACTCTTATACACTGGTAGTGTGATATACTATCTTCACAGCTTAGCGTGCTATATGAAGTCAGTCTGTGGAGCCTTGCCTTTGAAATATGATTTAAAACAGAATTTATAATGTCACAGAATTACATAAAACTGTGTGAAATTGTGCAGATAATCATTTAAATCTCCCTACATGAAAAGATAATTGCTCCAGAAATTAACTGTACCTGGGGTTCATTCATTTGGTCATGGCTAGTTTCTTATATAGTGATGATTTGATATTAGAGCTAATTAAGATCAGGTCAGAGTTGCTGAAGGTCAGACATTAATGCACAGGATCATTGAAATGATAATTATAAACAGATTAGGAAGCTACGGTCTTTTATAAGGGGTTATTAGATAATTACTGTGAGAGTGTACGGCTTACTGTAATAATGGATTATCGACTACTTACAGCGTTTTAAGGGTGAGAGTATATTACTTCCTCAAGGACTAAGAGGAATAATGTTGTTGGAACTCAGGGCTCTATAAATAAAATAACACCAATTGCATTTCAATTTTCTCATAAGAATATATCCCCTTTTTGAAATAAACTATATTATTTTATCTTAATGAGTTTTTAAATATTTGTGTGACTGGGAAGATTTTTACTTTTTTTTTCCTTTTCTTTTGGAGAGGAAATAAGAAAATGAATTTTAAAAATAAAGATTTTATTTTGTTTTAAAGACATAGCTAAGGCTGCCAGAAGCTTTGAGAGCAGTAATAGAACAGGAACAATAAAACATTTTACAGTGATTTGGGGAATATGAAAAGATTAATCTGAAACTTCAGAGATGTAAGAATTGAACACTTCTTTCTGTTATTACTATGACTGCTTTATTCTAATATACATTTATATGAACATAGAAAAACAAAATATATAACTAAATAATAAAGTAATCTTTATTTATAAAGATAGAGCTGCAGACATTATAAAGATAGATATTATAGCTGTAGATTTATAAAGATAGAGTGGTATAGCTGGAGCACACCTTGGTCTACTGATTGAACTCCATTTCGTTTGGAGCTTTGTGCACCAGAGCATGATCTGTAAATCAGGAAGGGGGAAGGGGGCTTGAAAAGAGCTTCTGAAAAGATAGTGTCATTTAAATACCGCAGAAGACACTCATAGGCAGGGATCCAAAGTGAATGGTGCAGAAGTGTAAAGTTGTGCACACCACTTGGGGTGACAGTGGCTCTGTGACTAAAAAAGTGAAACAAGGGAGAGGGAGAGTTGTATAGGGCTAAGCCTTTCCAGGGAGGAACGAAAGACATAAGCTGGGTGGAGTCCCTTCCATCACTGGCGCGATGCCAGCGCAGGTCACTGTCCCCCACCTGGTTCTTACAGAAGACTTTGTCCAGGCTGCCGGGCGGGTTGAGTTGCACCGGTAATGGGGAGGCAGTTCACTTACCCGGCAGACCTCCAGAAGTCTTTCAGCACCTACGATGGAATGAAAACTGCACAAGACCTGAAGGGGAGCTTTCTTTGCCCACAACTATGAGGAAAGATCTCCATCAGCTGATTCTTTTCAGATCTTTCTCCACCTGTGGAAAGAGGAGGACTTTTATTTCCTATTATGCTTTAGGACATACTGCAATACCGGGCCAGTATTTCAACATAGGAGACAGGAAAGTCCCCTCTCTGAATCTTGAAAAGAAGTGAGCTGGGAGGAGTGCTGAGTGTTTCCTATTCCAGCTTTACTAGGAAATACGGAATTTTAGACCACTCTTAACAGAGACTAGAAAAACACTTTGAGCTGTTCGGAAAACCTTACAAAATTGTCTGTGCCCTTGTTGAATGTGATCTGACCCCCTACCCCCATTCTTTCTACACTCTTAAGTTCAGGCTTCAAATCAAACTAAAAAAACGTATTTTCTGCCTAGTTTTACTGCTAAGGAAAAGTAAATATCCTCCAGTAAAGAAAGGCAAGCATTAGGAATCCTTCAACATTTAGCCTAACTTAGTTCCACAAGCCTAATTTACCTCTGCTAACACTTATACCTTTCAACAATACTCAAAATGAGGCAATATCCATTTGCATATGTCTGAGATCAGTTTTTCCTCTGTCATCTTTTCAATTCATAGATGTAAATCTTGCAGGATCGCCATGTAAACACAAAATCAGCCAAATCTATCAGGCCATATGCTCAGTCTTCTAGTGACTGTCTTTGGGCTGCTTGGAGCAACGGATAAAGGAAAAGCCTCAGGAATACAATACAGGTATAAAAAGTACCTCTCCTGGAGTAGGAGGAGCACATCGCTTTGGGAATGTGTGGCACACCAGTTCATTATTAACCAAATAGCTCTTGAAATGGAAGAAGTCCTATACTGTCTGCGTGCAGAAGATTTGTATGTCTATGCTTGATAGAAGGTGGCGTATTAAGGCCTCAAGGATAGCATCTCATGCTATCTTTTTACACAGAAAGCTAATGTTTCTGTTACAGAATAGCTATAGTTATTATATTTAATATTGAACAATGAATACTGATGTCCCACTGCCTTTGAAAGTTGCTGCACAATGAATATTTTTCAGGTCTTCTTACTGCATGTTATGTCTACTTCTCATTTGAAAGTTATTTTCAGCTTTCGCTAAATGTGTTCAATTATTGAAAATGGCCACATACTGATTTTTCCCCCTAGCTACTACTGCTGAAATACTTTATAACTTACAGACTGTCATTTCCCTACTGCATATCAATTGATTATAGGTGCTGAATTGTGATGGATAGCCATGTGATACCAGCAAAACTCTATGCTATTATTCTTTTCTAATTCTGTAGCTGGATTTAAGCTGCTTTAATGAAAAAACCTGACTTTTCTTTAAAGAAATGATTCAGAACAAAACAGAATATCTGATCATTATCACACAATTTTTTTCAGGGATTATTCCAAACATGTTTTGAAACAAAAGCACTTTACCTTAAAGGAGAAATCTAATTATAGCAAGTACGTTAGATGAAGCTTTCTGTGTGTTTGTGAGTCACAGAGGCTTAATTGAAAAGAGACTTTGTTTGTTGCTATTCAGTCGCTGAGACTACACTTTGTACAATGGAAGTGTTGAAAGAAGATTTACACAATCATAATGTTATGCCATCTCTTTGTTCAGCTTTTGTGGAAGAAAATTACATACATCTCAACAGCACTGGGAAGATTACATCTACAGTTCAAATTTGCTATTTGAACTTTGTATTCAAAACAGCTTTCCACAATTAGCCAGCCATGCTGTGTGGCCGGAGGTTAAACTAAGCAGGAGTCAGGGCAAGGCGGGGGCCTAGGGTTAGTGTTTTCAGCTAGGGTTTGTAAATAATTGTGCTTTGATATGGCAGCTCTCTAACTGTATCAGGCCCATTCATATGTGTCCATTTTTGACAGTCATGCCGGTCAGAAAAGATTGTTTTCCGTGGGTGAAAAGTGGCAGCACTTAGGAACAGCATTACTGCCTGTCAAAGAAGAGTAGAAAATCCTGGATGTTCAGATCTTCCCTGTCTTTCTTGCCTTGCATGAATGATAGTACGATGGCCATGGAGAGCGAGCAAAACAACTCTCTTTTTGAAGTAAAAAAAAAAAAAAGAAACAAAAAGCAAGGATCCAAGCTGAATATTCACCACAACTTGCATGCCCTAAAATACCATTGACCATATGTCAGTTTCATTTCTTTACGCCCAGTGAAGGCCAGAGGACAATTTTGCTGGAATGAGAGGGACGTGGTGGGAGGGAGGGAGAAGCTGGGGGCAGAGGGGCACTTGCAGACACTGGCAAGCAATTCAGGAACTGCACTTGCTGCTTCTGCAGGATCTCACAAAATCTGACACAAATCACTAAAAGCACTACATATCATGTCTTTAGGAAGTATGCACAGACACTACTTTATTTTTAGTGCTGATATTTATTTCTATTAATAAGGTCTTAGCACTACACCTTGTCTGTCATAGACATTGCACACATACACTATATATATATTTGTAACTAGCTCCTGCTGATATGTGCAACTCAAAGGGTAGTATGTCAAACTGCCAAGATATTTCTATCTCTCTGTCTCACCAATAGTAACACATTTATAAGTAGTCCTAAACAGATGTAGTCTATGCATGCTTGAGTTTATAAGTGTGTATACATATGTATGTGTGTGTGCACACAAATAGCGCATGGATTTTTCTCTGCAAAGGAGTAGTGTTTATGTTTTTCTGAGTATTAAGAGGACAGAGAGAGTTTAGGGTCAGCCTGAGTAAGTGATAATAGGTAATTTCTTTGTGCCCAGGGCATCACCAGGAAGGATTTCCAAAGCAATCACTTTACCTGCCTCCTTTTTGCTATAGGAAACCAATATGTCACAGGCAGGTTTAAAACATAGGTTGAAAAGGTTTGTCTTTGGACTCAGCACAATACTCACACCCACCAGCTATAATACTACAGCAGATAACGTTGACAATTCAAAGCATTCAAAAGATGTAAGTGATACCCTTAAGAAACAAGATTTCAAATATAACACATTTTGGAATTTTTATTTGATTTCTGGATTTTTAAGGGTTTGGGATACCTACTTTGAAGTTTTTGCACAAAAGTTTCTATTGCTATGTCACTGAGAAGATTTTTTCCATTTTTTTTTGAAAATGAGATTCATAATTTACTGTGTTGGAAGTTGCGGTATGGAATGAATGAATGGAGATAGAGAGCTGGGACAGGAAAAGGAGGACAGAACCCAAAAGGAACAAAAAGGACAAGAAACAAGATACAGCGGAAGGAAGAAAAGGTGAAATACATTAGGAAGGTAAGATAAAAGGGAAAAATATTTTTTGGCAGAGTAGAACAACTTACTCTAGCTAGGCAAACAACATATACCAGAACCTGTGAATTTTCTTCAGGGATTCACATCTTCATTGAGAGAGTCATTGAACAGCAGTGTAAATTATCAAGCCAAATGTGCCTATGTCTGCATATCACCATCGATGCCTCTAGTCCTCCTGTGACAGCAGAAGCATCAGCACACTCATCTACTAGCATACTGTCCCCCTGCTCAAGAAATCATTTGGATTTTCTTAATAATTCTTTAATTTTTCCCACCACTGAAAAATGTTATCTTGCAAACCTGTCACCATTTGTAGACATGAATTTAAAAGGAATGAATTTTCAATTGTATTAAAAATCCGTATTCATAGTCCTAAAGGGGAGATGATATCTTCCTGTAAAAATCCTCATTGTACCAGAGAACTGTGAGGTGCAGACTCTAGAAGGACCCTGCCTTACAGAAAGTATAAAAAAGCTAGTGTGTGAAAACTGTGATTCATGAAGACATAAGCTCTACTTTTAAGGAAAAAACAAAAAAGCCATCTCTTACCCAACCTTTCTCTCCAATGGGAAGAAGAAAGTGAAGTTCCTGTTAGATCCCCTACATTGTTGTTTTTAGTAGATGGCTGAATAAAGGAACCAAGCAATTTCTTTCAGGTTCTTTAGATTAGATTATGTTTTTCTCCTCCCTGGTCCTGTGAACTGCTCTTCAGCAGTAGTGGGAAGTGAAATAACTGGGGTGGTGCACAGAATATTGTATTATTAACTCTGTGGCTAATGAATAAACTGACCTGCTTTCTGCAGAAATTGTTGTAAGGGTTCTCAGCATTCAGTTCTCTCCGCCATGAACTGGGAACACGTGTAAGACACTTACAAATACTCTAGCCTCACTGCTGTTCAAGGATTAAATCTGAGAAGGATGTATGCTTCCCTTAATGCTGTTATATTTAAAGTTAGAGGAAAGTACAAAGGAGTTGGCCTGCTCTGAGAAACAAATTCCATTCACTCAAATTTTACAGTTTTCCAAGAGCAGGCTTTGGACAGGCTGGATAGAAAGGTATATCCTCGCTACATGGTATTTGTAACTGGGATAGACCTGTAGATCAGGGAGAGATTCTCTGATATAAGGATGATTCAGAAGAGTGCCCTATTCAGAGATCTAAGTATATGTGGAGCACTTGACTCCATAAGTGAAAGTATTATATCTGGATGTGATGTACCCTCCACTTGTCTCTGATTCTTCTTTTCAACACATACATACACATACCCTAAGATACATACTAGTAGTTGCAGTCTTCAGGACAAACATTTCTAGCTCCAAATACAGTTTATCTACAGTTTAAAATCTGGATATAAAGGGATAAAAATTCTAAATACACAAGTTTTCATCAAAAAAAGTTTGTTTTTCCTTATACCATCATTTACTCCTATCTCAGTAAACTGAGAAGTTGTAGAATCACATTTTTAGAATGAATTCATTTTATCTTTTTTTCCCCCCTCTGCTCTATCTTTTTTGCAGTCGCTGATTATCATCCATTTAGGTCTAGATATCCCTGATAATTCCTGCTCTGTTTCCCACAGCATAATCATCCAGCAGGACAGTAAGAGAAATCCGTTCACAGTAAATAAGAAATATGTGCTGAGCAGGCATCTGTGACTGTTAAATAAGTGTGGTAGAGCCAGGTAGAAGATTCCTTCCATCTGCTCATCAGCAAACACTTACAGTCCCAGCTAAATGCCATGGTGACATTTATTACTTAGTCTAGATAGATTTAGCTGCTCCCCGATGTTTACTGTGACAAGGTGACCAGGACAGCCACGTAAGCCACTTCAAGATGCCTATGGGTTTGGGAAAAAGAGAAAATTTATTTCTGGATGGTTCAGAGGCAAAAATATCAGACAGTGGAGAACTTAAGTCACCTGAAATGGCATGCAGCTAAGCATCCCATAAAAGGTCTCTAAAAGATCATTAGGGGAAACAATTATATTTTGGAAACTTAAATTCAAACAAGCTAGGTAAAAAAAGTTAGTTGTTCATAAAGCAAAAAAGATTAAACCCACTTGTTCAGTGATTCTAGCACACTCATCAAATAGGTGGGAGATCTGACTAGATCTCCCTGAGCTGGGATCTCCAAACCTAGGATCCTAACCTAGGTGCCTAACCACTACAGATTTGCATTTGGAGAGTTAAATAACTTCTTTTGACTTCATTATGTTTCCTGGAGAAGGAAGACTTTGTAAAACGGATAGAAATATGAGAATTTTTGATGGTAACTTTAGTTCTATTGGAAGCCTACAAAATATTTATTCTTACTCATATGCATAGTAAAGTCCTTTAAGAGTTCTGAAGATGATCAGCTCTTCTGCATTTCTCCCAACTCTACAGACTTGCATGCAGAAGATTGACTGTACATTGGGAAAACATTCAAAAGAAAAGAATGGCTTGCAGTATATATGGTGAATGAAATAATTGGAGAGAAGCCCAGTTTGTAGTTTTTCTTTTTTTTTTTTTATTATTAGACCTAGACTGACTTTCAAAAACTGGTTAGTTTAGCTTACTTGAACAGCTATGTGATATCTTTTTCTTTTTTAAATAAGAACAATTTTCCAAGAAAGGACTAATCCTGCTCTCATTTCAAGTAGTAGGTGTTTTCTGATAGGGTATATTATCTCACAGCTCAGTAGACAACTGTGAGGCGTATGAAAACAATTAATTATAGTGAGAAGGCCCTGAAACTAACCTTTGGAACAACCATCACACACAAATATTCAGTTTTCCCCAAACTACGTTCATTCTTGGCAAGTCATTCATTAGCATATGAACATTTTTGCTCCTTACTTTGAATTGTCAGAAACAAATGTTATATTTTCACCTTTCAATTTTCATTCATTACCAAACTGAGTTCCAAATATGTTTATAAATAGGTAATATATGTTTATAAATATAAATACATATCTAGAAATGTCTTGATATTTTGATGAAAATCAGAGATTGATTCTCCCTCCTTGTCTTGACTAAGTCAGTGCTCACTGCTCAGTGTAACAAATCTTAAGGTTAACCTCAGCAGAAGTCAATCAATACATCTTTATTATTCTGTGTATGTGTGTAAAACATCAAAGACTAACTGACAAGAGACAGCTAACATTTCATTTCTAGGACAAGAATCCATGAAACCTTGCTGTATGTTTAATGGCTGAATCTTAAATAATTTTAATCTCTTCTCATATTTCAATGTCTGAAGAGCTCAAAAAGTTGAAGTACATACATCAGGTGAAACAGAGGAAATAGTGGGAGTGCAGGAAAAAAAAGAACCATCAAAAAAAAAGTGGATAAATTTACAAAATTGTTATAACCATCTTTCCCTATGCGGATCTTTATTATATTAGCTGCCTTTTGTGAGTATGTGCTTCTAGTCAACATTTAACCTATTCAGGCTGATTCTTTTTCTCTTTTAATGAAACACAGGCATCAGAAACATCCTGAGTTTCTTCAGAGGAAGAAGTCAATCTTCAATGCTTGCTTTCAATACCTATAGTGTATTGTGTATGTATACGCAGTTGAAAGAACAGCTTTCCAAATGCATGAAATGATGCTGACAGATTTTGGCAGTTTGAGTGGGAAAAAAATGGCAAATCTTGTCTAGTAAAATGTATGCCAACTGTCCATGTTAATTTGGCATGTCGTTAACATGATTCCATAAGATAGTTACTCTATAAATAAGCTGATTTAATAGGAGCATTATTGCATGATGAAAATGTAAGTTTTTTTAATCACATTTACGTATTTACAGTACATTACCTTATATTTCCCTAATTCTCTTATCAAACTTTACTCAAATATTCAAAATCACTTTTTTCAGCTATTTCTGATGATAATAAACTGAGGTTTATGTGATATTAATTGATACAAGAAAAAAAGTGCAGCTCAGCTGCTTTTTTAGATGTTCTTAAAGATTAAAAATGTCACAACTGCAGCCTTTTCGTTGTTATCTGTTCCTACAAAGATTTCTGACATCACCCTTTAACTTTATGAAATGTCTATAGCTAAATCACTTTAAGGTTTTGGCAAGATGAAGAAAATGGTCTAGTGATGTCTAAAATAGAATTATTCAACTGAAAGTCTAGAAATGAAACCCTTCATCCACTGTGTTTGAAATCAGAGGGGCTTTTTCCCATTTAAGTGTGATCAAAATTGCAAGGGCATGCATAGTTGTAGGTGATAGAGCTGGAGTTGCTACTCCTCAATAAAGTCATAAAGGTGATCATAACCGTCTAATTTAAAGGAAAACAGATACTAATGTTTAGTGTGACTTAAGCAGATAAGTTGTGAAATGCTTAACTCTAAGGTATCTGACCCTCTTCAGTTTAACAACTGTTTATTTAAAGATACTTCGTACATACACACACACACTATATTCAGAATTTGTGTTTGGCTATTATATGAAAATGAAAACTAGTTATGAGAAAAAGATTGCTTTACAGAACTTTAACTTTTTAGTTCAGTTCTTTTCTTTAAAGATTTAAAAGAAGCACTCTTCAGAAATTCAACTGTGATGACTTGAATATGTTATCCCTGTCCCTTTTCCTCTCAGCCATCTTTGTAAGGTTTCTGGTCTCCCTTCTTCAGGAGCTTTCTGCTGCTGTTCAGGTCCAAAAGAGCAATCTTCGGCTTTCTAGGTTTATCCTTTTACCCATGTACCTGCCTTGTTATATTCCTCAATTAACTACCTACTCCTGAGGAGTTAGCTACCATAATTCCCTGAGAGTCAGGTATGCAAAACGTGTTTCTCTGAAAACGTAGTTTTTTGTTACTGTTCTTTTGCTACTTTTCACATTAGTACCTCTCACAGCTGATAACTAGATGAAAGTGGCTGCCTGGACCATAAACAGTTTGGAGGCTTGATAGCTAATGTCTCAAATGAACACCTCACAGCTTGGCAATTTTGGAACAGCATTCTCCCCTGTACTGTACCTGTTCAGAGGCACAGTTATGACCTTTCATTGTTATGAAAGGTCAGAAATTTGTAATATCATCTGACCGTAGAAAATATCCAGTTTTCCATGGAGCTTCCTAACAGTGAATAGTGAATAGTCCACTGTAAGACTGAGACTGCAGAAAATACACTCAACAGTCAGCAAACACCAGTTACCTGTAATATCCAGTCAAGACCAGATTTCCATTCTGGATGGCTGTGGGTAGTTTCTGTAGGTCAGTAGCTCCTAAGGCATGATCTCTCCATTCCTTATAAGATACCTAAAGCTATATGCCAAGGCATAGAGAGAGCTGTTTTTCAGCAAACTTTTAAACTATCTGTTTCCATTGTATGTAATACTTTTACCACCTTCTTCTAGCTGTTCTAGTTGTCAAATTTCATAATTCTTGTTTCCATGACATTTATATACACAGTACTGCCAGAATACCACACTTCCAAACTTAATTTCTCTCAGTTAGGCCTTCTTACTGTGCTCTGTCCTTACAGCAAAAGGACTACGGTGTAAATCTGGTGTTTGTAGCCACCAGAAATCTTCAACCTCTCTTTAAAGATGTAGCAGACAACATTAGAGACCATCTGTTCTCTTCAGCTGCTTTCTGCTATGTTACATATGTGTCCCTGAGCCAGTGGTTGTCCACCTTTCACATTAGGTGCCATGAAAATAGGTTGTGATTGGTGCAGGAGATAATAAATGTGAATGTATTCCAAGAGGTCTCTGACTCATGAGCAGCATCCATTTTGGACAAGGAAGGCTCACTAGCTATGCAGAACAAAGCACGACTCAAATTGCCCACGAGTACCAACTCTATTGTTACTTGGGGGAGGGTGGTGGGAAGGGAAAAAATCACCAAAGATGAGGACAATAAGATCACTTAAATAATTTTTCAGGATTTGCAAGCAATGGCTGCCCATTTAGTAAGAAGGCATTGTGTTAAATAATTTTCTGCCTGAGTCAAGTAAAAACTTAAGTTTAAAACAAATATATCATATAAAGATATAACATATGAGAAATACTGAAGAATGTGTGACCTATCTGATGTAGAAGCATAGTTTTGCAGTGCTGTAGGATCAAGAGCCTAGATTGTGACTGTGTTTAGGAAAATATCTTAAAGATGAAAACATCTTGAAGATAATTAAAGATAATTAGAATTAAAACAATTAGAATTTGCCAAGCAGTGAAACATCCCCGCACCCCATTCAATGTGAATATTTTGCAGGCTTTACGTTTCTCTAACACTGTGGCATGACAGAGAAGAGAGATGCATGGAAAAAAGGTTACTGGATACCAGTTGACAAGGAACAGGGCACTGAACTTGTTCTGCCATAAATATCACAAACCAGAGCAGACCCTCACAACTGAAAAACTGCTAGTGCCAGCAAGATATGCCCACATTTGCAGCCTAAACAAAGAGTGTGAGAAGATGGCTTTTGTAATGAGAAGTCAAACTTCACAAATCTGATAGACTTTGAAGGAGTCAGTGCAAATCTTGGAAGAACTGAAACTGTTGACTTAGTAGACTTGCATTTTCAAAAATTTCACCACAGCCTATTAAATTAATCTCTCATGAGATAACAAGGAAGCTCTGTTATGGATTAATAACTGGCTAACAGATAGGAAATAGAGGATAAATTGCCAATATTTAAAGCAGAAAGAGGATAGCAAGAATCTATGCAGAGATCTGTGTTGTTCAAAGTACTCACAAGTGAGCTGGAAAAAGAAATAAAGGTGACAAAGTTTCAGAGCTCTCATGAATGGCAGATGACATACCAATACATGAACATTACAATAAATGAGGAAACAAGCCTGACTGTGCACACACAGTGATGCACCTGAAATTATTACCACTGAAATTACCACAGAGTTACTGTGGATAACATTCTGAAAGCGTCAACTCAATGCTCAGTTCAGCTGACACCTAAGATGCAAAGGATCATTAGAAATAGAAGAGAGAACACAGGAAACCAATGTGTAAATCCACTGATCTCACTTTTTCAATATTGCATCCAAATATATTTCTAGTTCTAGACATAGTGAATTAAAAAAAAAAGCTATTATGGCAGGAAGGATGATTCTGGGAAAATGCCCAATTGCTTGAAGATGGGACATACTGGAGGAATTTTAGGTGAGAAATGCTGAGCAATTTAGAAGAGTCTTGTTCAATATAATCCAGGAATTGTTTTGTGCTATATTTACTTTTTATTTACAAATTTGCATCTGAAATTCTGCTCTTAAGTTTTCCTTAATATGTCTTTTCTCTTTTTTAGTGTTAAGCCCATCCATTACTGTGGAAACAAGATTAACTGGGAAAATCTGACAAACTAAAGCGTATGATGTCTTTAGAGATCATAAATCCAAATAAAATGGTTTGTGAAATCACTCTTGAAGGACTAGACCCTCAAGATATATTTGATTGACTGGGAGGTCAATCTGAGGGAGGTCTTCTGCAAAAACGAGAGACGTTTTGGAAAAAGGGATGAAAGCTGTCATTTACCCACATATCTACAAGAACGAGATATATATAGCATAAAATGCTCCTTTTCTTATACTACCAACCAGAAGAAATTCTGGGTTGATACTAAATATTTTGTTATACCAAAGCTGTCAGTAGCTTTCTACTAGTGACTTTGAAAGGAACACAGTATGCAGTTTCATTCTTTCTAATGCTCCGGTAGATATTGCTTGTTTCTAACATCACAAGGGTGCAGTCGGCACCTGAGATGTTTCACTAGAAAACTTATATGGCGTAGAAGGTATTGATAGTTTGATCTCCAAGTTAAGGCAGGGGGAGAAATGACTATAGGTTTTGAGTACCTTTGGAGAGAGCTAAAATGGATAGCCTGAATGCAGACAAGCAAAAGTACAAGCCTTCACATAACTGAAACAATATATATGGGGAAATTAATATAGCAGGAAGAACAAAGAGATCATCATAAAGACATGTCTACCCAACAGGGAAGATGATTGAAGATTCAGTGAAGCACTAGGCAGTGCAGAGAAATGTGTTACTAATTAGTGCTAATTATTTACCTAAACCAGCACCTAATCATGCTATACAAAGCTGTCCACTGAAATGGGTGAAAAAGTATTATCTAACTGAAGATTAAGGAGCTTCACTTGTGAGATACTATGGCAATAAACATAAAACTAAGTTGCCCATGAATATCTTTAATAAAGATGTTGACAAAGCTATTGTAAAATTATGGAGAGAAAACTGTATACTATATTTTCCCATGCTAAGAATAATAACAAGCACTGCAGATCCATGCATTAAAGGAGAAAAGGAGACTTAGGTCTCAATACAGACGCAAAAAAGTTTACATGCTTATGGAGAAAACAGATGTCTAAGTTGATACCAGCCCTATACAGATTAATGTCATTGTCGTACAATGCCCTGCCAAACCATCCTGGAAGCACAGAAATGACTTCTTAGCCACAAATCTCTGATCTGCACTCCAAACACAAGCTGGGTGAGGGAGGGATCCGATGCTCATATACACACTCTGTTGACCACTTCATAAGTAGACTTTGACATGGAGCTAAATCCAGAACTGTTCTGTGTATGTCAGTCTGATCAGAATAAAACAAAAATCCCAGCAGTGGATTGTGATTGCCAGAACTGTTGCTGAGGACAGGATGCCAGAGAAAACACTTAAAGTTGCTATTACAATGGGGCTGAGAGTCATACTCCTAGCTGCTACTACTTACTATACTACTGAGGGGAAGTTTTTTACATTAAACCACTGTTGGTTCAAGGATATCAGGATAGTAATTCTTGGATTTGGGATAGTCTTATCAGTCATTAAATATTGTTACCATATTTTTTTTAAAAAGATGCATGGAGAGCACATAAAAGTTGAAAAACCTTAGGCAAGAGCCAAATAGATATATTGTTCGATTGAGGTTCAAATGGGGCTGTGACATCAAAAATGCTTAGGTTTGTGATATGCTCTGATAATATTGGTCAAATCAGGCAAAATAACACTTTTGCTGGTGCACAGGAAGATCCGATTCCCTGGAAAAAAGTAGCTAAATTATGGGACAGGGGAAATAAAGATCTATAACCTTGTACTGGGTTATTGTTTTCACCTCTGTAAACCTCAAAAGAGGTTGTCGTATTGGTGCTGGACAGTAGAGGGCACTGCTTATTTGTTCTGAAGTGAAGGGAGAAACCAGACACTCCTGAGTGTGTGTAGCTTCTTGGTGTATCTTGCCCCTGGGGCCATGGTGGGTTGTTGCAATCTTTCTCATGTGCAGTCCTTTAAATCACCATAAGTTGACACACATTTCCATTGGGCAGGGCAAAGTGGTGATAAAGAAATCCTTCTGACTCCCACATCAGTATATATTGTTTCTGCACCTCCAAATCAAGCCTACAATTCCTTACAGGACTTGGATCAGTTTTTGAAAACAGTGAACGTGTAATTTGCAGCAGAGGTTTTTGAGGAATGAGCGTTGCTGTTTTTACATTGTCTTGGAGCAGAAACCAGCTTGCATTCTGTACTCTCTCTTTTCCGGTATTGCATTAATGTTGTTCATTTTTTCTTCCCTGTCTAAAGGACTTGCCTTAGCTGAATGCTGCAAGTTTTGCCAACATAGACCTAGTCTGTGAAACTATTCCAAGGGAGTCAATTGTCCCATGCAAGTCTGGAAGATACAGAATATGGTATGTGATGTGATTGCAGTAACATCACACATTAGGGAGTATTTATTGGTTGAATCACACCAGCTGTGCTGCTGCTGCTTGGCTGTGATCAGAAAAGTTTGAAGGTTAGAGAGTAGGCTAAAGGAACTGGCAACGATGCTATGTTTGTAAAGCTACAGAATTGGGAAACTCATAACATACAAGGAAAACTATGCTGTTGATGAGAATCTACACAAGTGCAACTGTTATTATCCTACTAGAGAAATTTAAACTTTAGGGAAAGGCCAGACATTTTCTTCCTGCATCGTCATACAGCCCAAAGTAAAGTATAGATATGTTATGTTTCCAGGAGAGCGGTACTGTTTTGAAAATGAGTAGTTGCAGTTGTAGGCATTTGGTAGTAGTGAACTATTAAAGTTTTTGCTGCACTGATGAAGAACAAACAAACAATACAACCTCTCCCCAAATCCCATAAGTGCACACAAAACCAGGCTATTGAATTAACATTTGGTAGTGTCTTGTTTTAGATGCTATCCTATAGGGCAGTATCGAACGTGCACCTACATTTAACTCTATGCGAAGGTAACGGAATTCTAGCTTGTTTTGTGTGAGAACAGAGACCTTATAGAATAAGAAGTCCAATAAGTGTAAAAAATGCTATGTAGACATGTATTTTGCAATCAGTACTTTTGGAAGACTGATACAGTGATTCTCTGCGAGCAGCCTAACTCTTTATCTGGATGACATATTTGGAAAGATTGTTGTAGCTCATGAGAAACATATAGAGGCATTAGTACAGCTAGGCTGAAACAAAATGTTGTCCAAATGTCCAGAGAGACAGGCATGCCTTCCTTGAAGGCGAAGGGGAAGCAGAGAATAGGGTCTCAAACCAGAGTAGACCCTAGCCCAAATGATTTCTGTGCAATAACATTTGTTTCATTAGTTCCCAGGAAGACAACTTCTTTATGTCTAATATACTGACTGGAAAACGTATTCCAATTACACTGCTTTAAAACTAAGAGCAGCTCTTCATGGACATGCATGCCTATCCCAGACAACTGCCAACTATTTCCCAAGGAAAACTTCGAGTAAAATCATCTCAGATATTACATTCTGAGAAATGATTTCAGAAAAGGCAGAACGTAGCTTTTGTCACAAACCCTATGTAATGGTTCACAGTTTTCAGAGACAGAGAGCACACCCACAATATCATCTGTATACTATCTTCAAGCTAAAAGAGAAGTGGAATACTTCAGTATAACTTTGAAAAGAATTTACACATGATTAATCTGAAAGGAAAACCTTTACTACAGACTCCTCAAGTTAGTAGAGCAACAATTCTGAAGACGCCAGATAAATTTCTACATGGAAAGAGATGTGCTAAATATTGTTAGGTTATGGATGCCTAAGCCTAGAACATGAGCCCAGGTGGTTACAGTTCCACAGATGCAGAAAACCTACAGAACTTGGGTAAATATGCGATGACAAGTGTGGGAAATTGGAGTGTTGTTTGTTTGAGCAAGCAATTATGAAAGCCCAAAGATTTTACAGAAAAGGAGAATTGACATTCACACCGAGTTGTGTTAAAAAAAAAGCATACTGTACACCTATGTCTATCAGATGGCTATGGAATGTTTCTTGCAGGTACTTGCCAGATGTTTGAGAACATGTTTTGTTAAATATTAAAGATAGTCTTTCTTATCTCCAATCTAATGGGATACTGGAGATTGATGTCAGAATAATAAACATAGCAAAAAGAGCACATAGTCATGTTCAGCTCTCAAAACACAATGTAGCACTGCTGAAATACAAGGTTTCGCTGTAGTGTTTTCTTCAGTGGAGAATAAATGAAGTTGAGAATGCCTGCACTGCAAGAAAAAGCATGTCGAAGATTTGGGGCTTCCCGATATATGAAGTGTCAGAGTGTGAAATGCAAAGCTAAAATGATTGGGTCTGGGGCTATCACCTTCCAGAAATGGGCACTGCATTTCTATAATGAGAAATAATGGTCACATGCAGCGGTGGTGTCCTGAGATATTGCTCCTGTGATTGCATCAAGCCCTCAATACACACAGATGCATTCGGCAGGGCAACACTTGATCCAAATTCCAGAAGGGGAAAATTACAAGTGGCTCTGAGAGCCCCAGGCAGAGAGCCAGAGCAGGTGGGAACAGATGAGCTGTAGAATGCATCACAACCAGCGCTAGTAGGCTCCTGACAGCAGTAGCACTGAAGTCTCAAGGTACCTCAAAGTAATTGTGTATTGTTGTGTAGTTACTAGTTTGATCCTTTTTAGTCAAACAAAACACAGTTTCAGATTCTTTTAAGCAAAAAACCCACCTGTATTAACATTGTAATAAAAGCATTTGAACCACCTGTATTAACATTGTAGTAAAAACATTTGGAGAGCTTTATGTTTGAGAGGCTCTGGTGGGATGCCTAGTAGTGAGGGCCCAACACTGATTAACTTCAGCATCTACTACTGCTGGAAGACTCCCAGGCTCCGGTGATTGCATGGCACACCATGCTCACCACAAAATTCTAGTTTAGGGCCTTCACTAGAGTATTTTTCAGTATGCTAGCTGTATATCATGATTAAAGTCAGATAACGTGCTTATTGCCTCCTTTTAATTTCTATGGTAGAATCTTTTATTTTTTGTTTCTTGTGAAGTTTGTGGATTTGCTTCTTACAACAGTCTGTCCATTTGCCCTGCTGACAAACTTCTTCAGGTAAGTCTTTAGCTTCTCCAACACTTGCTATGTCCATGTTAGTTTCTGCCTTCTCCTGCTCTTATCACTGAAAGGAAGAAATTACTGTCCTTTCATGCCAATTGACAATTCTAAACAAAATATTCTAAATATTAAATGGATCATAGATGATAAAAATCTTACTATCAAAGGCAATCAGATAGAAACAGTTAGTTATACAGGCATGAAATCTGATGTGCAATTTTCAACTTTTTTACAAAATAGAGTGAAAATATGCAGTTAGACTGATGTAAATAATATTTGATCTTTTCTCCAGAAAAAGGGTTTAATCAGTAATGCTGGATTTCTACTTTAGGCAGTAGCCACTACATTTGGAATCAAAGACTACATATCTTTACTTTTGCCATTCATTATAATAAAATGAATATGTATGGATTTCTTTTTTTTACAGTGAACATTTTACAGGACATAAGTTCAACTTACGTGCTGCTTCAGACTGCATGAGCATAACGCAAGTGTAAAACAACATGTTTTCTCTGAAATCTCACATGTGCTTTCTGTAAACTTTTCAGTTAGCTCTTGAAAAGCCTTATTGTGAAAGAACTTTTGTATACAAAAAATCAGAAGAAAAATGAGAAGTCTTTTTTCTTACCTTGCCATAGTTTATGAATATTTTTTAAAAATACAGGAAATTTTGAGGGTATAATAAAACACTGTAGACCCTGTTTTGATAAAAATGAAGACCCTTTGATGTTAACAAAAAAAGAATTACTGTTGTGGAGAAGTAGGCCCTCTAGCTGACAAAAAGTAATGTCTGACTAGAACTTTTTAGAATTCAGCTATTTTAATAAAAAAGCCATTCAGGCTATCATTTTGAAAGTTAGAAAGGACAGTTCCTTCTTCAACCTCCATCTTTCTCTTCCTTTTCCATCAAGAAAGCTGTGTCAGATCAGAAGTTTTTTAGTCTACAATTTGATACTCAAAAGTGGATCCCCTTTCCTATTTAACCCTCCTCAATAAAAAAAGTCTTTGAAATTTGCTGAATTTCAGCAAGTAGGGCTCTTGAACTTTGGCTTTAAACTGTTATTTATGGTTTAGAAGAGCAAGTTTATATAATTCATACTGTGAACTTTTATCTTCATCCATTTTTAACTGATCAAAAGTCTTTTTCATTAATCTGTTGAGAAGCACTCTGGCTGTATCTCAAGTGTCTGCTATCTTGCAGTGCAACATTATGACAAGAAAGATTTAATGAAACCTTTTTGATTGGACAAAAGAATGTTTGCATGTTCTGAAACTGTCCTTATTGAAACTTGTTGCTCACACAATATTACTCCTAAAGGGAATAAACAATAATTCAAAAATCTAAAGAGCATTAATTTACAAGCAATTAGAACTGACTCTTAAACAGAAGTCCATATATAGTCTTACCTACATGCGGATAGTTTATTACTCTGCATCCCTTATGAGAAGAATGCATTACCTCAGTCAGTGCCTGTGTGAAGATCACCTGAATGATGCTAGATTCAAGCAATGCAGAGGTGGAAAGAGGGAAATATTTAGTAAAATAAATCACAACTAAGGCCATCTGTCCTGCAACTGTCAAGGCAGTAGACTGCCTCAGGCTCCTCCTGGGCTCTTCATCACTACCAGCTACCTGAATAGTAACAGCTGCTGCACTTTCTTTCATCTGTGGATAGGGAGGAGGCAGTATTCCAGCTTGTTAGATGCTAGTGTGCCCATGGTGAGCCGTATATTTTTTATCCTTTAAGCTAGAGTTTAGAGTAATATGCTTTACATGGGAATAAATTCCTATATATAGAAAATTTCCCGATGTTTTGACATTTAAATACAGTAGATCCACTTCAACAAGCTACTTTCTTTCTTTGATTAAACACTGGCTTTTCTTCAGTTATCAAATCAAATTTGAGATCTTGGTTGTTGGTCTTCAAAGCTTGCAAGAGAATGGATAAATTTAGCAGTGTAACAATTACATCATTATAGGGCTGGAAAGTTACCTGAAGAGATCATCTAATCCATCCCTCGTGCCAGAAGGCGTAATCAACAAGACCAGTATTACCTCTGGTATATATTGGTCCAAGTTATGTTTAAAGATATCCAAAGGAGGAGTTGCTGAGACTCCCCAGGCAATCTGTTCCAATGCTTCACTAACTTTGATCATTAGAAAAAACTTCATATTAGTAACCTAAATCTTCCCTGTTGCAACTGAAGCACATTATTTCCTGTCCTATCCAACATGAACATGGAGAACAGATTTTTCCTTTCCCCGCTGCAGCAGCCTTTTGCATACTTGAAGACTTTCATGTTTCTCTATTTTACATCTCTTCTTTAGGCTAAACAACCTTGACTCATTGAGTCTATCCACATAAGCCTTCTCATCAGTCTCAGTGCTGTCTGTCAGACTTTTTTCAATTGGTTCAAAACTGAATACAGTATTGCAGCCAAATCTTTACTGTAACTTTTAAATACAGCTATTATAAAGGCTGAAGTGATCAAAAATATGGAGAAAGGAAGTGACGTTTGCAGGGTTATTTTGAGTGGATATTAGTAGTGTAAAACAGCAGTTTTTGACAGACAGATGAAAGACATGTTACAAAAGTTGAGATACAAGGTGACAAGAACATGGACAAATATGGGGCTCGCCATATGAGATGAAACGTGGAAAGTCACTGCAAAACAAACATCATCTGGGTCTAAAGTATTTAAAGAGAGCACATAATCAGAGATGTTGTGGTAGTTATGGTTCTAAATAAGACCGTAACTGTTGTGGTCCTCCTGCAATGACTGGGAAAAATTGAGGACCTGAAGTAAGAATTTTTAGCAGTGCTGAGTTTCAGATATGTAGGTGTCCGTAGAAAAATGTTATTGAGGGAGTTTTAACAGGAACTGAGAACAAAGTCAAGAGAACTGATATTGAATTTTGAGCCTTACAAAAGAGACCATTGATTCCATTCATTAAATATTTGCACACCCTGCCAGTGAAGCTGTGAAAAAAGAGGAATTTGACTATATTCCTTAAAAGCAACTTGGCCTAATTCCTATGGAGACCTATAAAAGCACATGGCCATCTTTTGTCCAGAGCACTCTGTGAACTCAACCTTCCCTCCTTCCCTTAAAAGTTATGGAAAGTGATGTCATCCTGAGAAGTCAATGTTTACTGTGAACATCTTCTGGTTTCAATTTTACTGGGGACCAAAGGTGATGGTGATCATTTAAAAGAAGACAGTTTCTGAAAACTCTGATCAGTCAGATATAACTGAATTACTTCTTTGGAGGAAGACTAATAAAGGAAAAAAACTCTCCCCTTTAATAAGCCCTCTTTTTTATAAGGCTGAACATACCAACCAGCTTTAAGATTGTCATTATTTTCACAACTGGTGGAAGAGAAGAAAGACGAATCTGTTAGCAGCATGTTAAATATACCATCCATGTTCTAGAATTGGCTTTTATTCCTCTGCACACATTTAGGTTATCCAGTACAGAAGATTTTTCTGTCAGCAAATAAATAAAACCAAATTTACACTTTTAATTCTGAAGCCTGTGAAGAAGTCTTCCAGATATGAACGGAGCTTTAGCTGATACAGCAATGTCCGTTAAAATCTTGAGCCTACTTCTGACAGTGACTCAGGGGTATGAACTCTCTTATCTCCTATTAATAATGACACTTCATTGCCACCATTATCTGTTAAATTGATTCTCCCCAAAGCAGAAGCAATGGTGGAGAGGTGAGAGAAAAAAAAAAAGGAGAATCTGGAATTAGGAATTGTTTCTGAAAAGGAGAGAAAGAGAGAAAACAGCGTGAAGATAATACACTGGGAGAGGACCAGCAAATGGTATAAGCGGCAGTGGCTTTAAGGAGTGTTTTTAAAGGGAGTTTTACTGAGTGTACCAAACCCCTATTTGTACAGACTCATGAAATCAGGAACCTAATCTGAGTTGAAATCTGTTTGCATTGTAATAAACTAAAAAATAATCGCTAACGTTTTGAATAACTCTTTTTCAAAAATGCAGCAAGTCGCATAACATCAACAGGGCATTTAAGATAGATGATATTAATGAAAAATAATTATTCTTCCAGAATGAGCAAATATACCGGTGCCAAATCTAGTTAATCTGTCAGCAATTAGAGTGTTGCCATGCCACTGAAAATGCTTGGGAATGATGATATCTGTCACTCGGTAACACATGATGATGTGACTACTACTCCCACCCCCATATATTCTCAGAGACTGGCATCTGAGTATAAGAAGAGAATAAACCCTGAGTGATATTTACACTTAGATACCCGTGAGGTTAGAAATCTTTTGACCTAGAGATGAATATACTTATATTTAACAGCTCTTGAGGGATTTTTCCTCCATTAACCTGCATGCACCATCTCCCTACCCCCACACCCCATTTTGGGAATTTGTGATAGCATAACAGAGTTTTCACAACCGAACAGAGTTCAGTTGAACACTGTACGAAAAAATACTTCATTTTTGTTTGATTTGTGCTGTCAATTGATAATTTCATTTGACGCCTCCTCACTCGTCTATTTGAGCAGCAAAGTTCCCTGCCCATCCTCCTTGTTTTACTTATGGATTGATAGACCATGGTCATGCACTCCTTCAGTTGCCTCTCATCTGCATTAAGGAATACAAATCTTTTAAATCTCTGTTGTAATACAGACTTTTCTATGCAGTTTTGCTATCCTTCCCTGTAGCTTCATAATCTTACTGTATGCTTTTGGGGTGAGTGGATGCAAACTGCAAACTGTATTCAAATTCAGGATTATTATGTAGTACTCAGTCAAAATGTTTTCTGTTTTGTCTTCCTTTCATTCTAACTTAAAATTGTTTGCTTTTCTACCCACCTCAGGGTTTTGCCCTGAGGTTTTCAGAAAAGTAATTGCAGCAATTCCAGGATTTCTTTCCTGAATGGTAACATGTAGTTTACAGCCCATTGATGAACGTGAATAGTTAGGAGTACTTTCCTGGGTACATTATTTTGTATTTACTAACACTGGGTTTTATCTGCCATTTTATTTCCTAGTTACTCAGTATCATGACATTCTTCTTTAATGTTGTCACCCAATTATTCTCTCTTCTTGATCATATATGAATGTTATAAAATTTAGGTCCCAGAACTCCACTGGTAACCTTTTCTGCTGTTAATAACAATCACTTTTTTTACTCATTGCTTTCTTTTAATTATTAGCCCATGAGAATTTATTTAATCTTTACTAACTAATCTTGTTAAATTTTTTTTTGAAATCCACTGTCAATGACTGTTTTCTAATTGCTCGTTGATTCTTTGGATAAATTCTAGAAGTCTACCTTCTGAAGACAAATCATGTCTTCCACATTATGTCGTACCTGTCCATGCATCTACCAAGTCTATTTTTTATTATAATTCCTACCAGTTTCTCCAGTATGGAAATCTGGCTTTCTGGTATGAAGTTTCACAGATGACTCTGAGAACCTCTTTATGAACTAAAACTTTATTTGCCACTACCCCTGCTACCAAGGACATTTCATGTATTAAGTGAATGACTTACTGTAGTGCATCTTTTTCATATTTTAGTTCCTTTGAAACTCCTAGATGAGTACTACCTGGTCCTGGCAATTTGCTACAATTCATGTTGTTGATTTGTTCTTCCTAAAAATATAAGAATGACTGTACTACTTCAGACCAAAGGTCTATCTACCTCCGTATCATGCTTGGCCAACACCAAATGTCTAGGGAAGATTATAAGAAGGAAAGGTGTTATGATATTTCCTTTAAATTCTCCCTTAGCCTCCAAATGTTTGTGGTTCAGGAACTGCCAGAACTTAAATGGTTTGCGGATTTTGTAACTCCTAATGAATTTTTCTTCTGAAAATCTTATACAATTCTAAGAGAAGGCTGGACAGATTTTTAGTGTCTGTAATATCCCATTGCAAACAATACCATACAATAACTATGTACTATGGAAAAAAGTACCAGATCCTTTTGTTTTGTTTGTTGGTCTTACTTCTTGCAAGGAAACTTATTCACTTTTTAGCCTCTTCATGCCACTCGATGATTTGGTAGACTTCTATTGTATCCATCCTTAATTGTGTATATTCCAGGCTGAAGCATAGTAGCTTCTTAGTTTGTTGCAGGTGATCTGTTCCATATACTTACACAACCTTACTGACCACCTCTAAATTTTTCCTTTTTCTATGATTTCATTTCTGACATGGGGGAGAGGGAGAGGAACAGAAACATACACAGTGTTTCCAGTACCTGGAAGTTCATCTTTATTATTCCGTGAGCTGATACTTACCCAGACTGTGTATGACTAAAGTTTGCCATCATTCTTGTGTTTTCTTCTGTTGCTACCTTTCTGACTTCCCTTTCTGTGTCCTCAGTCATTGTGACTATCGTGATTTGGGGAAAAGAAGGGGAAATCGTTAGCATAACCCTAGTATCACCCACTTACTATTTATTCAGTCGTAGGGACTGAACTCTACTCATCGATACAGTTACCTTATACTCTTTCTGATTTGACTCCCTTTAGCCTTCAGTGCCGCCGGTACGACCAAATGTCATTCCCACACAACTTATACTTTGGAATTACTGCTTTATTCTTTATTTTCTTTACATCATGTTTATGATAATGCCTCTAATGGCAATATCTTCATGTAAAAACAGGCATCCCAGAAGCATGTTTCTGCTTTTTAGAAGCATCTATACATCTATACCCAATGAGGACACTTTTAGCGGCTCTGTTGAACTAGAATGCAAATTAGATTCACTGCAGCCAGGCTAAACATCATGTGAGATGGGTACTATGCTTCTAGAAATACACTTTTTCATCTATTCTTCCCTATTTTTTTAGAAGCAGTTTCTTGTTCACTCTTTGATTAGTAAACTATACTGGCTAGCAGCTATGAAGGTAGAAGGCAATGCTAATCAAGAACTGACTTTTGGAGGAATAGATGGTCCTGAGAAGAGTTACTTGTGCAGTCGTGACTCTCCCATTTTTCTCATTGGGATTTCTGGGAAAAGACATCTGTAGAAGATACCCAATTCCTCCAGCTGCTCTCTACAGCTAACCCCTATCATCTCTTCCTCCATTGGAGCTCAAGATTTTGTTGACCATTCATTTGGTCAAGCTGAGGAAGAAAGAGAGGAGAATGTTCAGTCATCAGCACGTCCAAACAAAGGTTGGGGACAGAATAGTCAGCCCATAATAGCGCTCATGGAAAATTATGCAATTCCCACATCTGCAATCATAGATAAAAATAGACTAGTTTAGTTTTAAATTACAAAAATTCATATTCGACAGTCATCTGAAGAAAAGATGTCCATCTTTGATCAACTCCCTTTAGAATGATCAAAAAATGAAAAGGAAAAAAAGTATTTAGGATAGAGAAACTAACATGGCAAGCACTGCGTGAGAAAACAATGTCTGAAAACAGTGTCAGAAGCTAACTAAAGTAATTTAGAAAAAGGAAGAATGAAGAGTTATACCAAATAAAGAATTGTTTAATGAAGATGGATTGTTTGGTGCTCTTAGTTTAGTCTCATAATGTGAGAACAAGAAGACATTCAATTATTCTGAGTGTTAGCAAATTTAAAACTGATAATAGGAAATAATTCTTTGGGCTGTGAATAGTAAATCTTTAGAACCCAAATGCTCTAACTGTCAGTTGCTTGAGCGGTTTAAATTGATTTGAACTGGGCATCACTGCATTAGAAAGCCACTGCATAGCTTTGGTTGCTATTTTGAAGTAGGGAACCCACACCTGCTGTGGTAGATTCATGCTCTTGGGCTTGCCAGAGTATTGGAGCCAGCATACTGCTCTTCTGCAGACCTCAAAAATATTACTCAGGAAATTGGGCTGAGTGTTATAACCAAATCTTAGATGAACATCATCTGTTTAAGGCACATAGAATTTTCTTTCCTGTCTTCTTGTTGTTATGTTTGATGGTATCACTCCTCATATTGAGGAATTATGACTGAATTCCTGTGCAATGAACAGTTACTCCATCTTCATGGGGTATCTATCAGAAGTGTGTTTGGTAGAAGAAGGAGCAGATGGATTAAAGTGAAGAACTGAAGTGAATGCTTACAGCTACCAAGTGGAAATTTTGAACAATAAGGCTTTCAGATAAGTTCGGCTCTGTTGGAGCGATGATCGGGTGCTCTTCGGACTAACTTCAGCAGTCTGCTCCAGGTCATTTACATAATACAAGAGACATAGCAGTGTTATGATTCCACTGTTAATACGAGAAGTGCTGTCCCTAGGGCAGGCCAGCAGTCCCTCTGCCCCATTCAGTGTTCTAGCAGGGGCAGATCAGAGGACGCTAGCTCATAAGCCTGATCAAATTGCAGGCCATTCCTCACATACTCCCCCAACTTCTACAGCTGCTGTATTAGCAATGTTGCAACATAAATATCTATCCATTCTTTTTATTATCCATGTGGGAGCCTGTTGTTCATGAATTTCTCTAATCTTTTTTTGAACTGTCTGCTTCCACAGCCTCCTGGGGCAGTGCATTCCAGATATTCACCAGCCACTGGTAAAACAGTATTTTAAAATCATTTTGTGTTTTATGCCTCCCTTAATCAATGCCACATCATTCTTGCATCGCTGCATTTAGCGAACAACATTCGGGTTATCTTTTCCCAGCCTTCCTCAGCCTTCTCCCCAGCCAGAGTCAGAGCCCCAGTCTTTTAATCTATCCTTATGAGGTAGCTATTATATCCCTGTGTTCACTTTCAGCTTCATATGGGGCCTCCACCCACAGACCATCTGCTTATTGGGCCAGGAACTTCATTTAATGTCAGGCGTGGACCTTGCCAGAGCTACAACATAGCTGTATTTGTGCCTAGTTCTGGCTCACTGACCAGTTTTCCTGGCTGAAGTCTAGACCGATATTGCAGATAGTCCTGTCTTCTGCTTTCTTACTGGTATCTCTGGATAGACCCTGGACTTGACTCATCAACTTGTCTTGTCTGGGGTGGCTGATAACCAACCTTCTGTGTTCAGATACTGTGAGGAAGCAACCTAGTCAGTGAGAGCACCGTCCATGACTGTACTTTGGTCATCCTCAGTTCCCCTTTCCTCTCGGAGCAGCCCCACTCTTGCTGCTCCCTGACATTTATCTAGACATCTTTTGTCATCGCTATGGACTAGTTAGCAACCATACGGTCTTCTTGGAAGGGAAAACCACCTATATCTCTAATAGAGAAACTTGACTATCACCACTTCTTCCTCTCCTTGAGGACTCCCTTGCTACAGAACATCCTCAGTACAAGATGACACCAACATTTACTGGAAAGTAATTCTCATTTAATATGAGACCTCCTTGCCAGAAGAACCCTATTCTTCCTTGGGATCTGTATTCTTCAGCAGCACAAAGGCTACCACTGTGAAGGCAGGATTGCTTTATACCATCCCTTTAGGTCTCATCTACATTCATTTCCTCAAGCTGTTCCAGGTTAGAGGTTCACGTATCAGGGGAGCAAACCTCTTTTCTCCAGTCCTAGGGCTTCTTACATTACACACAAACCCTGCCCGATGCTCAGTTGTTAGTACTCTGTGGAATAAACTCAGCAGTTCCCAACTGCTGAGGGACTTATACCTGCAGCTAGCACAAAGTATTAGCTCAGTTTCTCCTCTAAGTGAGCAACTTGGAGAACTTTCCTTTCTTCCTACCTTTAAGCCTTCCAATAATACATGATAAATATCTAAGAGCATAGAGAAAAATAAGACACAGCAAGCTGATCTGAAACTTTTCAGCCAGATAATAACCTTCATCAAGATAGACTCACAGAGCAGACCACCATACTTACTACCTCCTGCTTACTGTACTGTCCTAATTGCTCAGCTACTGCCTTTTATACTCAAGTAGGCAGAGGCTCCTCCTCTACATCAGAGCCAAGAGAATCACTTTGCCAAGACTGTTTACACCTCCTTTCACACAAGACTGAGTAGCAGCTACTCAAAAAATTCCCAGAGTGGCCTCAGCAAACCTCCAAAGACTCACCATACAGACACGGCCACTGTTACAAGTCAAATGTAGACTCTTTCCACTTATCTTTCAAGGATGGCTCTGGCTGCTGGAGCTTTTTCTCTTCCTGTCCTTGCTGAGTAATAGTGCCCTGCAACCTACCTTGTTTGCTGCCCTCTTTTTAAGATTGTATAGGAAAATGCAACATGTTAAGCAGATTTCTTCAGCTGTATTTCTATGGAAATCAATATAGCTTTGGTCTAAAAGAGAAAGTCATTTCACCATGCACAATGAATCTGTGTATGTGTAGTAAGTTTAGCCTGTTCAAGTTCCTCTTCATATACTAATTCACCTTGTTGAATGCACTGTGGCTATTTGTTCAGGATCTGTGGAAGTTTGTCAGAGCAGGCTTCTTTTCATCTCCAAAAAATGCAGCTTACAGTTAAAAAAAGAAGGAAGGGAGATGATAGCCAGCGGTAGGTTTGACAAATATATGAGAATAAGTGGATTCTTATTTTGCAGAAATACTTTCAAAAAGATCAGACAAGGAATGGCAGTGCATGTGCCACACATGTATCATGTACATCTGTACTTGTACTCATAGAAAAGGTGGCTTTCATTGCAAAAAATGTGTGCCAAAGACAATGAAGCTACTGCAGATATTGGATGATTGTGCTTATTACTGCTATTTAGAAGCAAATTCGCATTTGGAAGTGCAGGGCTGTCTGTTTCGTTACAGCTACTGTTTCTGACCAGATGAATGGCACTCCAGTGTGGATTTTAGTGGTATTCTCAATCTGGGCCACAAGAATTTCACAGTCATGGACAGAGAACTAGCTGGTTGATTCAGAAGAGATTTGTGCAGCAGATTCATTACACTGCCCTCTGTGTGAAGGATGTGAAGTTACTCCTCAGTTATGAGGCCATGTGCCAGTTTTTATCTCTATGAGATGAATACATGCATATGAGGTGCTTGGAGCAATTCATATGGACGTGCAGCATTTGACACAAACTCTTTCCACAGCCTCTGCACTTGGCTTTTGAGAAGATTTATGATATTCTTTTGAAGGCACCAGTTAGGCAGGTGTACTTGTATACTTTTCATGCAATGTATTGTAATGGAATAACTATTACCTGGTTGTCTACATTGCATGCCCTCACTCTTCTGACTCTTGCCTCTCTTTAACTCAAGGAGAGAGATCTCTGTCCTGGGATTTCCACAGAAGTTTGCCATCTCCTAGAAGTAGTCATGGTCCTGCAGATCCAGAAATATTAAGGTTAAGTATTAAGGTTATAAAAACATCTTCATCCCTAGTCTTCTAATTCACTCGATTTAATATATAACGCTTCAGATTTGGAAATTTCCCTTTAGTTATGAGAAAGCAGACTACAAGGGTCTCACATATATGCACTTGTACATGAACGTGGCAGGAGAGGTTCTGCCATGTGTGGTAGAGGATTTTGGCATGGAGCATGTTGGCTGAGGTTACCTTCAGAATGTGGTTAGCTGAAGTGGCACTGTGAATATAAATACTTAATAAACATTTTATATGCACTGTCTCCTTTTCTCTTTGAGGAAATAATGTTCAAATGGCCTACAGTCGTAATGACAGATGTCTTACAGGTCTTCGGTTCATCTGTATAGAGGCCCTGTAGCACAGGATGTTTTACGTTCATCTTTGTCACTCTTCTGCTTCATTCCATTTATCCAACTTTCTGGTTTCACAGTCTCTATCTCATGGCGTTGTATAGAGCTCTAAGGAATTTCTTTAGCACCTCCCTTTTAGCTACAGAGGCATAGCTCTCTCCATTAGCATCACTGGACACTTTTTTGCTCCGTTTACCCTTTCTGCTACCTACCCTTTTGCACTGCTGGGGCCAGCACTCATTTTGCTACTACAAATTAACATTTTTTTTCCTGAGCTGCACACCTTTGCATACATTGACATAATTAACATACACAAATTATAACTAGCATGTTGAAGTGACCTCTTGGATGCATATCTTCTCAGCTTTGAACAAACAGGAAATATGCATAGCCATTTTTGCAAGTCCTGCCACATATTGGATGCTTGTGCTCCTGCGTGCACCCTGAGGTGCCCAGAGTTGTCAGTGCCCTGTGCTCAGGGTATTAATTGGCTAGCCAATGGCATAACAGCCAATCAAACAGCTTAAGTAACAAAGGCAACATTGTATAGTTACTCTGATTATCTTACTTTTGCCTAATGAAGCTGCTTTAAGGTTTCTCTCCTGGCAAGCGTCCAAAATGCTTTTATCAGCCTGCATGCAGTGGGCTGTCAAGCTGAGAGAAAAAGCCTCCTTTGTGTGCACAGTCTTGTCTTTTTTTTAGAGGAGGAGTTGCATAGAGAAGGGTGGATATCTTTGTGGGTGCCTTGACTTTCATATGTTGAAGGAGGCCTGTAAAGGTATCTTTTTCATAGAAGTTTTTTTTTTTTTTTAACTTTGATCCCATGAATGGAATGTGCTTCGGGAGTGAACCAGGCATACAGTGTCATTACCATGTGGCTCCTCCATTTTGGCTAATTTGCATGTCACCAGAGATATTACAGAGTCCATTGATTATTTCCTCGTACACCCTAGCTCTGTATCCACTGGACGTCTTCCCTTGTCCCTTTCCTTCTCAAAATGAATGTAGGGATTTTAATGCGGTTCTTATGGAAGACATTTCTGAAGGCAGAAAAAAAAGGAAAAGAAATCAAGAAATGAATCTGAGGTAGAGTTCAAATTCCCAGTACAGTTCAGGAAGGGAAATAAATGGTGATGAACAAGATTGGGAGAAGGTGTAGGCAACATTAGGACAACCACAAGGCCTATGTTCTCAGCTTGAGCGATAACTGAAGAAGAGGTAGTTGAGGAGCTGTGAGTCAAGACTTAGGAGCTGGTTCTTTCTTCCTTTTTCATCCTTGAACTGGTCTTTCTATGCCAAATTAGGTATTCATGTTTCTTTTGTTTATGAAAGTCTGGTATGGAATTTTTCTGATTCTGAGTTCTGCAAGTTTTCTTGGGAACTACTGATGGCTGGAGCCCAGTTCTTAGAATCTGAATAATGCTAGTCTTCAAGTTTGAGATATTCAACATCCTCCCAAGCAGTGAAGGACTGCTATATCAGAACACTTAAATGGGTTACTTGCACTGAGGACTGTTATCAAATACTTATTGGACCTAGAATCTGTTGAAAAAATCCACAGTCCTGGGACATCCAACCATTTGGAGTTCTGATATCATCATGGATTATTATAATAATAACTTAAGAAAGGGTGTCCCTCATGTTTAGTAGACTCTTGCTCATCCTCACACAAATTTGATTATTAAAGCAAAAATCCTCCCAGAATCTTGATACAGTTTTCCAGTAAGCTTTTGCTCAGTTTGAAAATCCCATATGAAAATTTCCAGGTGACTATTCTCAAATTTTTGGCCAGAATTATTTTTTGTCAGTGTCCTGAAGGATAGAAAGTGTTGCTAGTTTGTATATCTATTTCTCAACTTTTAATCCCAGTTAGAACCTGTTCTTAATTCACAACAAAATTAATCTTCAATTCTAGAGTGACTTAAAACATTTTGAACAAATATATCTCTTAAAACTTTGCACAGGTTTTTCCTATTACAAGTGAGAAAATCATAAATTGGAGATTTTATTGAATTATTTTTTAACTGAGAAGATTTTTTGAATTGCATTCTTGTTTGTGCATCAAGATCATATTTTCTTCAAGAAATTTCTTGAATAGTTGAGTGAAGACAACTGTAGTAATGTAGGCCTTGTAAATAAAATCATGCTGGAATGAATCCATTCTGCCTTTTACCACATATGCCATCTTCACTGCTGTATGTCACCATACTTCAGCAGGCTCCAGAATGGATTTGCAAAAGTACTGTATTTTCACTAACTACTCTTATGTCTACCTACAATTTATAAATCAGGCCTGCCTGGCTTTGTAGTTTTCATTGAAATATATTTTAGGGGAAAAACTAAAACCAGTGATAGATAGCAAGTGAAACTTGCTAGCAAAAAGCCATCCTTATAGTGTAATAGCTGGGGTTTGACTCGTTCACCATTGCTTCTGATTAACAAACAAGTCACTTCTATCCCAGGTTTTAAGCACATCTCTGGGTTGCATGAGACTATTCAAAGTTTCATAGTTCATTTTTCTCCAGGATCTTGCCACCCGGGCACATCCCACTGGGGATGGGAACAGGGCCCCAGGGCAGCAGAGGCAGCCCCAGCCCCAACATTGGGCACCTCCAAAGGAATGGGGCTAGGTCAAGGCCAAGCATTCAAAGGAGGGGTGTGTGCTCAGGGCCTGACATTAGAACCCACAAAAAAAACCCCACTAATCTGGAGAAAACGCAATGTTAAACAAACACAAATTAAGTTGGTGGAAAGTGGGAGTGACTCATTTCCTGTCCTTTTATATTCAAGATGGTTCTGCAGTTATTACAGGTAATGACACTTGAATTCAAAGATTTTGGTGAGTGGTTTGGAAGGAGAATTCTTCTGTGATTCAAGAAGCCCAGAGAAAGAGTAAGCAAAAAATGGAACATTTTCTAGCGAAGCAGGCGTGAGTAGTAGCATGGCTCTAATTCACACCCCTACCAGCCACATCATAAAAGCAGCTACATCTTTTCCTAGTGGCAGACAAGAGTGAGATTCAGGGAAGGGCTTGAAGGAGGAACAAAAGTGCACAGCACTTACAATGGATTTCTTATGGTGGAGTCACCGTTTTTCTACATTAATACAGCTAGGGTATGAAGGTAACTTAGTTGATGGTTTTATCAGGGAAGTGAGGTGCTAAGGGTGAACTGGAAAGTTGCTTTGCCAACAGAAAGGATAGGATGATAGAGTAACAATTTCTAGATAATTTTTTCCAGCTAAAACTTTTCTTTTGCAAAGCCTTAGTCAACACCAAATAATCCAAAAATAAAAACCTTTGACTCATGCAACATTTATAACTCACAAATTCACTTGAATTTTACCTCTCTAGGCCCTTTGATTTACATTCCCTTTTACTGCCATGTGTATGTGCATATTCTAAGATCTCATGTAAGAATTTTTTGTGTTTCTGGTAGCGCTTGATAATAAGCGATAATAATAATAGTAATAATTGCTGTCATTATAGAAACTATTTTCTCTCATTATATGATTTGGGACTAACCGTTCAAAAGCAGATGAGTTAAGAATCTGTTCTATCTAACAGCAATAAATAGTTACTTTCCATTAATATGCAGAACAAGCTGCATATTTACTACTACAATTCCTTACCTAACCCTGCAAAAGTTACCATTTTTAGGAATCATAGTATCATACAGTATCAGATAAGTTTGCTGGGCTTTTTCATAAAGCAGAAAATCCATATTTGAGGGGGGTCATGCAATGTAAGGTGTTTGTAATTACCTAGAGAAGTTCAGCCACCATGAACAATGCATTTCAGTTTATGCAAGATGTACCATATATGTCAACTCGTGTTTAGTATGTGCCTATTCCAAGATACCAAAGGAGCTGAAGTAGGTTCATAATGGATATTGTTGTTTGCTCTAGGTAAAACAAATACATTTTTTTAATCCAGTGTGTATGAACAGAAAATATTGTGTGACAATTCCATAGATAAAAGACATATACAGCTGTTACTCAGTATCTCAAGCACAGTGGAGTGCAAATAACTTATCAATTTTCTTTTAGGTCAGTAACGAGTCATGTATTAATGAGTAAAACCTGTTTCACAGTTACGTGCCATATGAAAATTTATCCTCTGGAAACATAACATGGTTGCTGGACAACATGCAACCTTTCTGCAGCAGTCAGTGTTCTGTTTCAAGTATCATGTTGAGCTATTGATAACCAGCCCAAACACTCAAATATCTTAGGTCATTAAAGCAACAAAACTTTTTACCTAAACTCTGTTACTTTATTGACTATAACCCAGAACACAGATTTATTTGTATTTCTTATGCTATAATAAAAGAAGGCAGGAAAAGGACTGAAGGGGTGGTAAGCTAACCAACCCTTCCCCCAAATTATGAGAAGAATATAATTTACTTATTATTTCTACTTACCTGTTACTTGAAATGTGGCTGTAAACTCCCACATCAAAACGGCAGATTCCTTACAGTGAAGCTGAGATAGGTTACTTCTCAATATATGCAAAATCTGATTGGAAAAGCTTGACATTTTTGTATTTTGGCTTATTTTCAATATCACAGTATCTCTACCCAAATACGTGTTAAGATATTAATTTTCATTTGAGAATGGCTCATTTGACTATGAAATGAACTTAAGGGATTGTACTCGCCTTGTGTGAATCTTTAAAAAAACAAGGAAGATTTTTTATTGTTTTCTAAATAAAAATCATAATACATTATTCTCTTGTGCAAAGACAACATAAGTAGTTTTAATCACAATAAATCATAGTCTCTATATATGTGTCAGTGTGTGAGTGTGTGTTTAGGACTTAAATTTGCCAGAAAAAAATTTGAAAGATAGTTGGGACTGCCTATGTCTACTCTGTCTATGCTATGTCTACACTAGCAAGCAATGTGGTCCGGTAGAAGCAGATCTGTAGAGTGAAACAGTTGGTGCTGATGACCATACAACACACATTTTGGAGTGGGGGAAGGTTACTTGTAGTCTGTCCTATAGACCGAATGTCCATTTGCAGCTGAAGTGCGTTAAGTACACTCTTTCTCATTGAGTTTTACCCAAAAGCAATTCAGTTCATGCGGTCACTCCAAGACCACTATGTGATGCAAATCAAAGTACAATGCAGAGGAACAGTTGGCAGGTTTGCTTCAAAAATGCACTCCTGATGCAATTTAAAACACAAATATAGGCGCATGTTGTATGTCTCAAAAGCCACAATCAAAATGTAATTGAAAAAGAAGGGCACAGCTTTAAGAAAGTAGCAATGTGGTTTAAGAAATGATAGCAGCTCTAAAAATATATATATACACTACAGATGTCCATGTACAAAGTACACAGAAGAAAAGGAAAACTGAAATTTAATCTAAAGTGCAAATTTTAGAAAAATGATGAAGGAAAAAAATGGACAGAAAGGGATTTCTGTTGATGCGAGAGCTAAGGGCATTGAGTATCTTCTTAAGAGTATCAAGGAGCAAAAGGAATTAGAACAGTAGCATTCACTGATTTCTAGATGAAGAGGGTATGCCAGTCAAAATACTGAAAAGGCAGAAGCATTCGTCAAATAAATGTGTTGGAGACAAAAGGCAACATGGACGTGCCACACTTATTCCAAACGTCTAAGGAAAATATTAAAAAGCAGTTTATGTATAAGTTTATACAAATAGTAGGACTGAAGAATGGAGGATCTGAGAAAAGACGCTGTGTGTGGAATCATCTACTGTTGACTCGGTGAATTTACAAACTGAAATTCTCATGAGTAGAGTCAGACAAGAGCCCCTTTTCTTCTTCCCACATACTTTTCATTGCAGTTACATGTGTAGCGGCATGATATATGAGGGAAAGAATAATAAAAGAGGTAGGGAGTAAAGTACCTCTACCCAGATGTCTTCTCTTCCCTCCTCCAAGGGTTCTCACAAGATCTGCTTAGATTTTAGTATAACTACAAATGCATTGGCCAGAATCTCTGCCATTTAGTGAAGCAAATTGACTCCCTGTAAGGAAAACTTTATTTTTTCCTATCTGAATGGAAAATTCCCTCAGAGCAGAACATTTGGTCTCATGTAAACGTAATGCAATGAATAACAAAACTAACATAGTGTGCATTGTATATCTTGGGCAATGTGTTTACCATAATTCACATGAACGCATAAATCTGTGCTAATAGTTTTTTACTAGGTGCTATGCTTCACTCAGTAGGTGTTGACTTTGATTCAGTAGATTAAATATCTGATTCAGCAGGTAATTCACATGTTTCAACAGGTTGTATAACTGATTCAACCTGTGAAGTATCTGGTAGTGTTTATTTTTTCCAAAGGTTGGTTTATCCATTTTAGGATGAACTTTGTCCGGTTCTCCATATGGCACATTAATTTCAGTGGAAGTTAAACATTTTACCAGGAATGTATATTATAAAGTGTCCATTTAAATATATTTATACAGCCCTTATGAACTTTTTAGCAGAAGACCATGCCCTAATGAAATGTTTTGTTTCAATATATTTTTCCTTTATTAATATTAGCATTTGTTCCATTACCAAAAGCATTCTGAATTCTCAGAAACAAAAAAGGCTATTTTCTTTGAGCTATACTATGCTAAAAGCATAATGAAAATTAAAAAGTAAATAAGGGAAAGGTTCAGGTTTCAGAGTATGATGATTCACCTTTGGCAAATGGTTACCTTTTTTTTTTCTCGTTTGTTTTTAATTCATTTACTTCTTACAGAACACACAGCAGAAATGAATTTACAAGAATCCTTGAAATAAAATAAGGCAGACATAGGAGATTTGGCATGGAAAATTATACAGAAGAAAGAATGAAAGGAGAAATTGAAGAGGAATATGGTCAGTGTTGTTTGCATAGCTGAGGGGACAGGCTGTGTGAGAATGCAGGTTACAACAAATTTGTGAATTAAATGTTTTGGTAATAGGTAGCATTTAAGTTTGCAGCAGCTGTACCTGTGAATGCCGAATACTGATAAATACAGAAAACATCACAAATAGATGCAAATAGCCAGAGAATTGCACAACAGCTAACAAACAGCAACTTTTTTAAGTGCTGCTCCTTAAACGTCCAAGCAACAGAAGTCATTGCACTGTAATACTGTAAATCTGTAACACTATCACCTAGTGGTTCCTACTAATATTACCTCTAGATGGAAAAGTAAACGAAATTTTGAAAAATACTAACTTTGCAGTCAAACATTCTGAATGGGCTAACATTATCATATCAGAAAATTAAACCCTCTGGTCAATAAAATGGCTTAGTTCTGAATCTTTTCTGAACTTCTAGCAATTAACTGATTTAGATTTTAGTTGTTCAAATGATGAACTTGGGCAAACAGGAGTTTGCTAGTAGGATCGTAAGTTGTCAGAATATATTCCATCATGGTTAGATATATATCTATTTTAATTCTCATGAAATGTTCTGTTTCTGTTTTTCCTTTTGCACTTTGGACTGCTGATGGCAAGATCTAAAACTGTAATGAGGACTATAGGTTTTGATTTTGGTTGATTTCTTAGACGTTTCACTGAAAATGGCCATTTGATGCAAAGAGCTTGAGTATCCCATAGTGGCAAATATTCCTTTGTTTAATTGTACTTTTATTATTTCTCATTCAAAAAGATTACTGCAGTCTTTCATTGCATGTGTATTGTCTGTTACCTATCCCTGTTTTATTTAAATTTTCATTAAAGCTGTAATATTTTCAAGACATAAGTGAAATTCACATAGTTCTGGAAAATGCCAAGCACAGGTTAGGGAGGTACAAATAAATAGATAAGACCAGGGAAGAATCACTGTTGATCTACTGAAATGAGCTGTAAATTTTTAGCCTTGCAATCTTTCATTAACTTACTCTAAATTTGCATTTGATATTCATTGTACTGTGTACAATGTACTCAGTGCTGACTGTACCGAGTACATTTGTACGGATTAATAGAATAAATATGTGATTTTGCACCTCCATCCTTAATTATTATAAAATATAGAGACTAGTATCTGCTGGACAAGATGATTTCATTTATTTGTTTCAACAACAATTTTGGATGATTCTTGGGGTATCTTTTAGAAATAACAGAGTGCTAAACATGTAAATATGATGTTGATTTGCTATGTCGGATGGGCTCGGACTTACCTTTTGGTTGCATGACTTCTTAATGTATGACTAAAGGTATTAGAGGCAAAGAAAGCATGAATATCAATCTGTTTCTGTACTCAAAATGACCCCTAGTTTTATTAGTAATGGAATCTAAGTGACATCATCTTTTGACAGTCATGATCTTTAACCCAGTTTGATCTAAACCAGACTCCCTTGGAATGATATCATTAAGGTAAATCCCTGAAAAGAGCGCAAACCATTTTAGTATAAACCATTTAAGGATATTAAGTTACTGGGAATAATTTCACTAACTTTTTTCCTTATATAGGACAAATAATTTCAAGATTGCAGGTTAATACCAAGACACAACTGAATTTTGAAAATTTTTTGCAGTCAAATTTAGCTTAAGCTTCTTAAATACATTGTAAGTCTTCACATCTTTTAAAACACGGTTCAGAAGAGTCATAGTTAATTATTTTAAGTGAACATTGCAGTCCAAACTACATTATTATACTTTATTCTATGAAATAGCATTGCACTGAAATAAAATGAAAAGACAAATTCTAACTGTTTTACATAAGGAATCCTTTCCTTTCTACCCCATCCACTCCCATCCCATTCCATCTATCCTATAAATTTAAAGTTCTTCTCAAGATTTTCTAACAAACACAGATCCTGTGATTGTTATTTTACGTCATCTATTGGCTAAAGATTTTAATGAACTAACCAAGGTATTTTGTGTATGATGGAGCTATCATACAGGATTTTATTTGAATCAAATATAGGTACTAAATGAAGAATAATACAATTTTGATTAGACACAGAAATATAAGTCCATATTGTCCAAATTACCCCACTTAGGGAAGGATGTGGCCAAAAGATGTGTGATTTGCATCTGTGTCTTTACCCTTCAGTTTGTCCATTATAAAAGCCTTTAAATCACTGAATGGAAATTAAAGTAATGACTAAAGCTCTGTACCAAAAATGCAAAAGTATACATTAAACAACTTTGCTGTTGCTAGGGTGAGCATGAGCTTTTACTTGATTGATTAGTTTTGTTAGTGCTTTTCCCTGAAAGTAAATCATGTACCAGTAGCGTTATAGTGGTATTATCTTGAGCTTAATGCTGGTTTTTTTTTTTTTTTCAGTAGAATTACTTTTGTTTTTTTCCTCCAGCCAGGTGTTTCCAATAGTTTTGACTGTGAGATAACCCAATAACTCATGATTAATGTAGCCACCGTAAAGAATATAAACAATCCCGGAAACAGAAATCAAAGTTCAAATATGGATACTAACAGTAATTGCTTTTAACAAGTGCAAGGAAGAAGTGAGAGGAAACCTGGTATTGAATTTTGTGTTGCTAGAGAGAAACTGGCCAGCGATAACAGAAGCATCAGAAACACAAAGTGCAGAGAGGTAGCACTTTGCACAGGAAGTATCATGAAACAGCCCATGTCAGCCCAGTAGTAATTGGGCCTTTGAAGTTTCAAATGTGAGAAGAGATGAACATTCATCTTTAAAGTGTGCTGAGTCTCAGGGATTGCTTTTGGTTAAAGTAGGAATGTGCAGTTATTTGAAACCTGACCCTGAGGTCTCTAAAAAGTTTGGCTTAGGTTGTGCTAGAACTGACCTTGTAAATTTAGACAGCTGCTAGACTACTGCTAGGAGCAAATTATTACAGCAATTGTGATTTTCATGACTAGCATAAAAGCAAAGGGCACCTATTTAAGACCTGTGGGGTCAACTTTCACATTTACTACATTGCTGAGAAATAGAAGCAATGAAACCTCGCGAGAATAAGGCACTGTGAAGAACTTTGACATTCTGTGTAAAGCTAGAGGAAAAAGAAAAAAAAACCCTAAGTGTAGGAGGATAGTTCTTTCAAGGCATGACTTTTTCTGGTGTAAAGAAATGTTACTTAAGAATATCTTATTTTGGAAAAAAAAAACCATTCATTTATAAGCAAGCATTCAGAGAGAAGGTACCAAATGTTAGCATAGCGTATCTGGAAATTATAACAGATTTTTTTTTAATTTATTTTGCTTATATTATTAATATAAGAAATAGTTACTTTCACAATGAAACTTTTAGAAGAGCAGACAGGGTTTATCAAAATTCAGTCAGTTTTCTTTCTGAGTTTATTACAGCTGAAGACTGGATATATGTGTAAGATACAAATCTAGATATGATTTTGTGGCCTCTTCATTACATGTCATGTCTGTTAGTCATAGTGTAGATTGCCTGTGATAGATTAAAATCACACACTCAAATTCATTGTTTGAGCTTTGGAGCAGTTGTGATTTCATCCATATTTTTAATGTATTTGGGTGATCTCAATCCAGTGCTTTCATTAGCATGGAGGTATGAAGTTGAGATCTATTTTTTAATGAGAGATTTTAGGAGTTAGCATAGAATCAGATTTAATATTGTTGCGTGCTCTTGATTACATCCATTTCATTTCAGTGGTTCCTTTAAGAACTTCAGAAAAGCATCTCCTCATCAAAACAAGCATCTTTCTAGCATACCTGTTATGCTGAGGAAGAAAATCCTGAAAGTTACACTCTGTTACTTTCTGTTCCCTTTTTCTAAGACTAAGGGACTTACATATTTAGTGTTTTATTCTAATTTTCCTCAACCATAACCAAAGATAAAAGAAGAATAATGATGATATATCTCACGAATATGTATTATTCATGAACAAATCACTGATTTATTGTCGAAATTCTAACAAGCATAAAAAAAAGGTGGGAGAGTATCCTTAGAGGTCATGTAGCATTTTCCCATAATACAGGACCAACTATACATAAACTCCCCTTGTTATATGTTTACCTTAATTATTCTTAAAAATCATCAGTAATAGAGATCCAGAATTCCTGTACATAATCTAGTGCAGTGTTTCATTTAATAACAACAAAAATCATAATAATTACTGTTATGATCTTTAGCTTATTCATGTCTCTGTCCAGCCTCTGATCATATGCTTTCCTTAGAATACTTAACAGTCTCTGATGGATCCTGAATTTAAACAATATGGTAGTGTAATCAAAGAATAAAACTACTCATCTTTTCTCATTCACCTTACTGGCACATGAAAATTTACCTGCTTACCTGGCTTATTTTAGCCTTTGTGACACTCAGATGTTCATCTCCTGGAGTTCACTCTAAAGTCTATTTGGCGTGTTGTGCCTGTCTGCACTGACCAGTGATGGTTTCAGAAAAGCGAGGAGGATTCAGAAAAGACACCTTCTTCTGGAACACTGAAAGCTAATTGTGGTATCAGTAACATTACTGTAATTTGGAGCCCAAACCCATAAGCGTTATTGCGCTGGCTACTATATTCATAAAATGCAGAGGTGACAAAGGTATAGACAAGAAGCTGCAAATGAGAGCTGAAGAAACAGTGGACAATACTGGTTACTGCCTTCAGAAGTCAAATTATTGGATTTTTTTTGTTTATTGTATTTAAGAAATATTTTGAGGAAGGACATACAGATAGACCTTTTACAGCAGTAAAAAAAGAACCTGGAAAAAGAAATGGAGGGTAGTTGTAAGAGGATAGGGGCTTTTTTGAAAGATTAGAGTTTATGGGTAGCCAAAAGAACAAGGAAAAAAGTGAATACTAGTTGTAAGGTTTGGCTGGCAGGGTGCTATTAGGCACTTAGATGAGAGTGGTTTTGGTTCATTGCAATGGACAGGAACTTGACTGAAAGGATCTAGGATAGAAATGCTTTTAAATTTGAGTGTAGTATAGAAGTTCAATTACCTCAGAGACGAGAGGTGGAAGGACTAGGTAGGTAACTAGATCAAAAACATTTTTTAGTTAGATGGAAGAGAGTAAGCTATCCATATATTACAAGGGTATCCATAATACCCATATATTACAAGAAGGAGCCACAGCAGAACTAAAAGTGGAGAAAAGCAAGAAAATGAATAAGAAAGAATTCAGGAAAGATCAGCAAAAGGACTGGTGTCACTAATGAGAATTTGGGATGGGTTTGGTGTTGATTTTTGTCAATCATCATTTTAAATAAACTGTTGAGCTCCTGTGCTGAAACAAGTGGAGATTTGAAGGGTGAGCCAAAAGTTCACTCTTATAACATGGGCAGGCAGCATGCGTTCCACTAGGTAGAAAAGCAGATCAGTTTAGGTTGGAAACAGGCCTGTTCACTAAACAAATGTGAGAACAGAAGAAGAAAATGAATTTGTGGTGGAGAAGATACACTGGTTATTAGATATTTCTTAGAAACATTCATTAATGATAAGAACAGCATCAGAGGGAAATGGTGCAAGAATGAGTGAAGGCTGGCAATTGGAGAGCAGGCCTTGCATTACAAGAAATAGGCAGGTGAATCAAGGACAGAGGAATGTGAAGAACATTAAAGAAAAAATTTTAAGGAAGACTATTAAAACCATATTGATAAAGAAAGAGAACAGAGAGAAGAGAGGGTTGAAAATGGATAATACGATACCAGTGTTGAAAGAATATCAGAAAATATTGAGAAAAGTATGAAGGAGAGGCTGAGTGGCAAAAGCTGGTAAGAGAGAAACTGATAAACGAGAAAAGGTGAGCATGGTGAAAACGAAGTTAAGAGAGCAGGACTTTTAGCAAGTGTGGAGCCAGGACTTCAAGTCAAATGAAGGAAAAAGGATGAGGGAAAACAAAGCTCAAGATGTGAGTGATAAAGATGGAAATCCTGGAAAATAAATATGAGATGCTAACTGCCACGTTTTAGTGGAAAGGCTTTCTGTGTATGGCAGATGACAGAAACATGGAGTGAGAGAGTAAGAGTCAATGGCAGTATCGTTCAGAAGAGAAGAAATAATGTGAATTCAAGATCAGCAGGGAGGAAAGAAAGTCAGTTCTTGTCTGATTCAGGTCAAGAGATGTGACAGAGGAAGAAGCTCAGACAGGCTGTAGATTTTCTGACATCCTAAAGATGTAAGGAGTGGATTATGAAGAGGCAGTAGCTGTGAATCACTTAGAGATGGAGTGGGTATTCACCCAAAAACAAAACAAAACAAAAACCCAAAATGGAAAAAGGAGTCTAGAAAGAAGGAGGAATGGAGGTTGGAGAATGGAGGTTGTCCACAGTTGACGGAGGAGGTCTGACGGCATGAGCTACAAGAGTTTGAGGCAAGTATTATTAGAAATGAAAAGGAGTCAAAGGAGTACATGGATTTGGAATGTGGATGTATGCTAGTGGAAGATGGAAGGTATGGGGGTAAAAAATGGTTCCAGGTATTAGATTATATAAATATTCTTCCAAAACTGGATTCCAAGTGATGTATTCAGGTGAGGGAAACCAGGAAGTTTCTCTCATATGAAAGAAATCACTGTGGTTTTAGGTTGCTAATCACAGAATCACAGAATCGTTTAGGTTGGAAGGCACCTCTGGAGATCATCTAGTCCAACCTTCCTGCTCAAGCAGGGTCACCTAGAGCATATTGCCCAGGATCACATCCAGGCGGCTTTTGAATATCTCCAGGGAAGGAGACTCCACCACCTCTCTGGGCAACCTGTTCCAATGCTCTGTCACCCTCACAGTGAAGAAGTTTTTTCTCAGGTTCAGATGGAACTTCCTGTGGTTCAGTTTCTGCCCATTGCCTCTTGTCCTGTTGCTGGGCACCACGGAGAAGAGGCTGGCCTCATCCTCTTGACACTCCCCCTTCAGATACTTGCACACGTTGATGAGATCCCCTCTCAATCTTCTCTTCTCCAGGCTGAACAGGCCCAGCTCTTGCAGTCTTTCTTCATAGGAGAGATGCTCCAGCCCTCTAATCATCTTGGTAGCCCTCCGCTGGACTCTCTCCAGGAGTGCCATGTCTCTCTTGTACTGGGGAGCCCAGAACTGGACAGAGTACTCCAGGTGAGGCCTCCCCAGGGCTGAATAGAGGGGCAGGATCACCTCCCTCCACCTGCTGGCAACACTCTGCCTCATGCACCCCAGGAGACCATTGGCCTTCTTGGCCACAAGGGCACACTGCTGGCTCATGTTTAACTTGTTGTCCCCCAGCACTCCCAGGTCCTTCTCAGCAGAGCTACTTTCCAACAGGTCAGTCCCCAGCCTGTACTGGTGCATGGGATTATTCCTGCCTAGGTGCAGGACCTTGCACTTGCCTTTGTTGAACTTCATGAGGTTCCTCTCCGCCCACCTCTCCAGCCTCTCCAGGTCCCTCGCAATGGCAGCACAGTCTTCTGCTGTGTTAGCCTCTCCCCCCAGTTTAGGATCATCAGCAAACTTGCTGAGGGTGCACTCTGTCCCTTCCTCCAGGTCATTGATGAATATATTGAACAAGACTGGACCCAGGACCGACCCCTGGGGGACACCACTAGCCACAGGCCTCCAACTTGACTCTGCGCCATTCACCACAACCCTCTGAGCTCGGCCATCCAGCCAGTTCTCAATCCACCTCACCATCCACTCATCTAGCCCACACTTCCTGAGCTTACCTAGGAGGATGTGATGGGAGACAGTGTCAAAAGCCTTGCTGAAGTCCAGAAAGACAACATCCACTGCTCTGCCCTCATCTACCCAGCCAGGCATTCCGTCATAGAAGGCTATCAGATCGGTCAAGCATGATTTCCCTTTGGTGAAGCCATGCTGACTACTCCTGATCACCTTCTTGTCCTCCAGATGCTTAGTGATGACCTTCAAGAGGAGCTGTTCCATCACCTTTCCAGGGATGGAGGGGAGGCTGACAGGCCTGTAGTTTCCTGGCTCCTCCTCCTTGCCCTTTTGGAAGACTGGGGTGACACTGGCTTTCTTCCAGGCCTCAGGCACCTCTCCTGATCTCCAGGACCTTTCCAAGAGGATGGAGAGTGGCCTAGCGATAACATCCGCCAGCTCCCTCAGCACTCCTGGGTGCATCCCATCGGGGCCCATGGATTTATGGATGTCAAGTTTAGACAAAAGATCTCTAACCTGATCCTCCTCCACCAAGGGAGAGTCTTCCTTTCTCCAGCCTTCCTCTCTTGCCCCCAGGGTCTGGAATTCCTCAGGACTGGCCTTAGCAGTGAAGACTGAAACAAAGGCAGCATTCAATAACTCTGCCTTCTCTGTATCTTTTGTCACCAGGGCACCTGCCCCATTCAGCAGCAGGCCCACACTTTCCCTAGTCTTCCTTTTGCTATTGATGTATTTGAAGAAGGCCTTCTTGTTGTCCTTGACATCCCTTGCCAGATTTAATTCCAACTGGGCCTTAGCCTTTCTTGTCGCATCCCTGCACACTCTGACAATGTCCCTGTATTCCTCCCAAGTGGCCTGTCCCCTTTTCCACATTCTGTACACTTCCTTCTTCTGTTGGAGTTTGGCCAGGAGTTCCTTGCTCATCCATGCAGGTCTCCTGCCCACTTTGCTCGACTTCTTCCTCAGAGGGATGCACTGATTCTGAGCCTGGAGGAAGTGACGCTTGAATATTAACCAGCTTTCTTGGACCCCTCTTCCCTCCAGGGCCCTATCCCAGGAGATTCCCCTAAGTAGGTCCCTGAAGAGGCCAAAGTTAGCTCTCCTGAAGTCCAGCGTTGCAATCCTACTCATTGCCCTGCTCCCTCCTCGTTGGATCCTGAACTCCACCATCTCATGGTCACTGCAGCCAAGGCTGCCCCAAACCTTCACATCTCCAACTAGACTTTCTTTGTTCGTTAGTACAAGGTCTAGCATTGCACCTCTCCTCGTTGGCGTCTCCACCACCTGAGTCAAGAAATTATCATCAATGCTTTGCAGGAACCTCTTTGACTGTTTGTGCCTAGCTGTGCTGTCTTCCCAACAGATATCAGGGTGGTTGAAGTCTCCCATGAGAACCAGGGCCTGTGATCGTGAGGCTTCTTCCAGCTGTCTGTAGAAGGCCTCATCGACAACTTCCTCCTGATCAGGTGGCCTGTAGTAGACCCCCACAACAGTGTCACCCATGTTACCCTGCCCTTTAATCCTTACCCATAGGCTCTCAACTTGCTCTTCATCCACCCCGAGGCAGAGCTCCATACATTCTAGTTGCTCCCTCACATAAAGGGCAACTCCACCACCTCGCCTTCCTGGCCTGTCTTTCCTAAAAAGCACATAGCCATCCATGACCGCATCCCAGTCATGTGAACTATCCCACCATGTCTCTGCAACCGCAATGAGATCATGGCCCTGCGACCGCACACAGATCTCTAACTCTTCCTGTTTATTCCCCATGCTGCGTGCATTGGTATACAGGCATTTCAGAGAGCCACTCAAGCACGCAGGCTTCCCAGAAGAGGTGCAAGAGGATCCTCCATAGCCACGTTGCATGCTGTCTCCCCTGGTTGTATGCACCCGCTGGAGGCATCCTGACTTGAGCGGTGTTTTACTGACTCTCCTGCCACTATACCACTCCCCTTCCCCCATCTTGCCTAGTTTAAAGCCCTCCGTACCAGGCTGGCCAATCTGTTTGTTGGAGCAATGTTTGTTCTTAGAGCAATTATCTAACCCTCTTCTGTTGTATGATCCCTTTTGTTGAATTGAAATAGCTTCTACGAATTTGAACTATTTGGGCTAAAATTTTCCATGTTTCATGGAAATCCTCAGGCTTGATTTTTTACAAGGTTTCAGTAAAAATGGTACAATATAAATGAAGTCAGGGAAAAATGTCATAGTTGCATTGAGTTTTATTTGCCCATCTTTGAGGAATTTTTAGTGATCAAGAGCTTGCAGCAGAAACTTGAAATTTAGCAAGGAGCTCGTACTTGGATGAGAGCTGGACTTTCTCTTATTCTTGTTTAAATTCACATAGACTTGAACTTATAGTGAAGATCTGAATTTGCTTTCATGCATGCTCACTAGTCGCCTTTTCTGCTATAATTCACCATTTAGGTGAACCACTGTTCATGTAGCCAGAAATGGATATGTTATATGTTATATACTGTGACTTTTAGGCTTCTAAAGCCGAATAGAGATAAATAACAGCCTTAGAAGCATTCTAGAACTGGAAGCATTCCTCTTTTCTTAGCTCACTTAGAGTTTTCAACAGTCTTTTTAAAGAGTGGGCACAGAAATGAAGAGTTTTCCAGAAGGTGTTTCTTTATTCTACACTTAGTCTAAGGTCATATCTCTACATCTTAATGTTTCTTTTGGGTATCAGAGGGATAAATTAAGTCTGAAAATTCTAATATTTTCAAAAAATTGAAAAACTGATTTTGCTGTCTTTACTCTCTCTAGGATAGAGTCTCTGTTTTCATTTCTGTTTAATTCTAGTTTATTCTGTTCTAGGGAATATCCTGAAGAAATTCAAAAGTCTTTGCATGAATTAGTTCACTCACTGTGCCAGCAAAAGAGCTGGGATGGGTTTAGATACATATCCAGAAGCCTCACTTGTCAAGATGAGAGCTTTGCACATCTGCGCAGCATATATATGGTATACCACGATAGCATTTTGCTACTAACTTCAAGGGTAGAAGTCACCGCTTATTCATTAGGGTGATTCAAGTTCACTCCTACCCTGTGCTGTTTCCTGACTCTTTTCTGTTTAAAAAAGATGAAATATCTCCCTCCCCTCCACTGATGAAGTTATCATTCTAGTCTTTATAAGTGTTTTATATCTGTAAGTGACATTAAGTAATGTGTATTCATATTCTGCTGTTTCTGACTGGCACTTCACACATAGTCCTTTCACTCTCATCTCAGAAGTGTAACAACACTGTTCACTATATTTTGGTTGTCAGTGCAGATGAAAGTCATTCCTAGCAAAATCTGCCATGGAGCTGGCAGTCAGAGAACAGCTGACATCAAGCACAAGTCCTTATTTGTCAGGGCTATGGCATGGTACTGACTGAAAAACTTAAAAGTATTGCATGCCATTCATGTCCGGTGGATATGCAACGGATATGCACCTGGACTTCTACATGACACCTAACACTAGTCCTGATACATCCAGATGTTCCTGAAAGTGAAAACACTTATATAGTGGTCAAGTATTTGCACTTCTGCATATAGAAACACATGTGCATTGTATATATTTCTTTAAAACAAAAATTTGTCATAGTTTGTCATTCTAACTGTATCTGGAGCTTAACTGCATTTACAAAATGACAGACACCTAATCAGCAAAACATCAAATGCAGAAGATATAAGATCATAAAGAACGATCAGGTTTATCTTGACATCAAACACTTCTAATGGTTTTGTTAAAGGTTTAAGTTGAGCTTCCCTGTTACATTTAACTTGGCTGGTGTAGAACTCTAGCTACTCTCTGAATATCCTGCTGTGTGGGACCCACGAACAATTTCATTTGTGTGGATCTAGTTTCACTGTTTTTGCCAAACCTGCTAATCCTGAAGAGCAGGCCATAAATGCAAGGCTGGTTTGGACACACACTATCCAAAATCCTTTAATAATATGCAGTGTTACTTCAAATTACCTCCACAGTTGATAAGATGTGTTTAGTAAAGCGAATGATCTTAAAGATAGAGTTTTTTATCTTTGATCATGGTTTGCAACAGATCTAAACTGATCAAACTAGAGTTTTAGGTGGAAGAAGATGGAAGAGTTTATAGTTGGAAAGTAGTTAACTCATGTGACATTGTTCTCAGGTTCAAGAATAAAAGACAGAATCTCTTAGGTATACAGAACACTAAGAAAGTTTTATGTTTATTAACATAACCTGTGAACCTCCCCCCCCTCCAAATATGAAGACTATTGCCTAAATAAAACCTTCAAAGCTATGGAGATGCCCTCAATACTCACACTCACTGAATTGTTCTATTTTTGAAGTACTTCCATGTATAGCAGCAGAGGAGTCAGGTGTAGCGAGAAAGATTTTGAGGAGGTGAAATTGGAGGTGTGATCAGAGAAAAGGCACAAAAACACTTATTTCTGGTCCTCATCAAGTCTGTTCCTTTTCATAGGGGTGCAGACTCTGGGTTGATCTTGAAATAGCATTCAGCAGATGGACAACAAGTGCAGCAAATCTCTCTCTCTGCAAGCGTTTGGTGGGACGGTGGAAAGAGCACAGCTTTGATTCTGGATTCCCAGGATGAGTGTGTCCCGTTTCCGATAGCTCCTCACCAGCCCTTGCATCTTTGCTCATCACAGAGAGTTGCATGGCAGTCCATGGCCATCCTCCCTGCTTTTCTCCCTCCCGGAAAGGATCCAAGCATTACTCACTTCTCTTTATCTGGGCAGCTAAGGGTTGGCCCTGGCACCTGGGAAAGCCTTCTGAAATGACTGCTTGAGAAGTAACTTTTGGGCATGGTATGATGTCAATGGTTATTTCACCAAGCTGAGGAAGAAGGTAAAGAGAGATGCTGGTGAAATGGTTGGGAGGAAAGGGATGGGCCACTTCAAGAGCCAGAAGAGTATGGGGGTCTAGGTAAACAAGAGCATTTTGGGTGAGGGTAGACATATTGGTAGGTTAGGTGAAAAGGTAAGAGACACAGTGGGAATGTATCAGCCTGGATGTTCCCCTAATAATCTCTGAAAAGTGTGTTCCTTTTGGAATTCGTTTTTCCTCTTCCACTTAGTGACCACAGTTGTAGCCTTACACTAAAAGACTTATTTCTGTCTCATAACTTCTGAAAACTAGTTCCAAAAGAAGTTCTAAGTGCTTTTAAACTGTCCTAATTCAGCTGATATTACTTTTCCAACAGAGTAGTCACTAAACTATCAAATGACATTTACATTAGTCATTTACTTTTAATTCTAATAATGTCAGAATCTAGTTAGAATTCATACTTATTCTCAGCATTAAAAAATTTTGCAGTGTGTGTGTGTGTGTCTGTGCATATTGACTAAACTGCCGTCATTACACAGTTACCAGCTTTTCTTGTAGAGAATATGGAAATGAAAAAATCATGAGTAGAAGTGTCTAGCTGTACCTATGCAGCAGTACTCCACTGTCTGTCACTTCACTATCCGTTGTATCTGAATTCCCTCACCAATTGTTTACTACTGTCTTCTACTGATCGTCATCATTTCCCCATTTTCCAAGTTTTACCCTTGATTGACTTAGCTGACCTTGATTTACCTGAAGAGGAGGATGAAATTGTAAATGCTCAGAAAGAGGCAGCAAGAAACCCCACACTAAAAGATTTACAGTGGGTACATGAAGCATCTGAGATCTTTCAGAATGGTTGACTGTAAGACTGTAAGACCGTAAAATAAGGACTCAAATATATCAGAAAAAAAACTTCAGGAAAAACAATGCTTATCAATATATTATTGAAGAATTTTGTAAATCTTTTTCAGATATCTGGGGCAGTTCTAAATCTTGATTATTGTATTGTATATTTTGCACATTTGTAACTTACATTATGCTTTTTCCGACATATTGAGAAATAGCTTTGTTGTTATGCCAGGTAACCTATATATGACCCCCTCCCCCATCAATTATTAACACTGTGCTAATTTAAAGAAATATTATGCGTTACAGTTTCACTATTTATACAACACCTGAAAGCGTGTTTACATTGCTCCATTTCAAAAGAAACTCACTGCTCCATGAAATACTTGAGGTTGACTCAAGTCCAGTCAGGGCTCACATCATTAAATAAATATCAAAGCAAACAACTTAGCTTTGTCTTTGATTGGGGACTTCAAGGAATGAATATGCCAGTATACCATAATACTGCCATCACTTTAATATGATTGCTTATATGTTCGTGAAATGAAACAGTCTATTAGTACAAAGGAAATGTTAAAAATGCAAATCAATATTTATCTCTATCATTAGCCAAGCTGTTTCTTTTCTAAACTAGACATGTTTACAATTGTATCCACCTGCTGTGACTGATAAAGATTGATGGCATATTTGTTAAAAGAGCCTCAAAAGTTTTCCATGGATATTGTCTTTAGAACCTTCTGCATAAAGAGCAACTATTAGAGAAGCTACTTTTAAAAATGGATTTAAGAAATCATTTCTCAGTAATCGCATTCTAGTATTCTGAATGCAACTAGCCTTTTTCATGTTTATTACAAGAAAAAATTATATTAAATTTCCAGCTCAAGCAGTAATTGGTGACCTGATGGCCAATTTTTTAAGCTGCAAACACCTTCTTGCTAATTAATCTTATTCAGTTATGCTGCCACATAGGATAACAAGGTGCTACGTTAGTACAGGCTTGCCAGAATTAAAGTGGTAATGCTGGACTAGGGGACCAAAAGACTGTATAGATCTTTGGGGGAAATCTGGAGTGCTACATTCTGTGGCTCAGGATGTCCCTTAAAATTTGGAATAAATAAGTTTGTTCCAAAACAACTTGCATCTTTTTTTTTTTTTCCTGAGTAGTATTGTGGCCTTTTGACACTTCATTTTACTTAGCTAATTAGCAAAGCTCCTGATCTTATCCCTTTTGGTGGTTTGCCATGCTCATTGAAAAGCTGAGGAACACATTCTTATTGTTCATTTATGTTTTTAGGAAGAATATGAAAGGTCTCATACGAAGGATGGAAAATGTACTGTTTTATAAAGCAAAGAGATCTGAAATAGGGAAATAGAGTAAAAGGGGAGACCCGAGAGCCTCAGGAATATCAATATTTTTTCCTGGCTTTGCTGGAAGCTGCTTTGGCAGTTTCAGAAGCTGATTATGTCCTTGCTCAGAACTGCCAAGCCAACTTTTTCTTAGGACTTTTAGTTAAGTATGCGTTTGTAAAGTAAAAAATAAAATGTTTTATATAGTCTGAATAAAAATCACTTACCTTCTCAAAGTTCTGTTTATATAGTTTTTCTGTCACTATAGATTTTCCATTTCAGTTTATTGCTAAGAACATTGTCTTTAGCAGTCTTATAGAACGGTTGAATATATTAATTAAAAAAATTGTTCTGAATCTGATATTGCACTAACAAAAAAAGTTAGTGCAATTCCACAACTGTAAGAAACAGGGGAAACTACTATGATTGAGACAGTCAGTTGCAAATGTTCTAAGAGCAGCTGCTGAGAAACTTTGAATTCTTTTGATACCGTATCTTGACATTAGAATATTTGTCATTGTGATATATCTTGAAGTGTGGACTAAAATATAGTACAGGCTGCTTGCACAGTATAAAAGTTTCAGTTTTATGACTGTACTGTTGTTAAGCCTTTCATCTGCAGTGCAGATCAATCTTTCTAAATTTATTACATACATCTGTCTGAACTCTTGCTGCTCAGTTGGGAAAAACAACAGTTGAACATAGGAAACTGGAATTCTGGTTCTGGCAGGTTTTATTCTATGTAGCGAGAAAATATCTGTACTCTTGTGTGCGGCAGATGAGCCAAAACAAACTAAACTTCTGCAATGCTCAAAAATCACAACAGGAGTTTTCTTTTTTTCTGAAAGTATTTTGGTTTTACCTGATTTTGGATCTCAGCTTCATGATCTTATGCTTAATCACTTTTTCATGAATGTCTGAAAGTCATCTGAAAAGTTGTCATTGTTTTCTTCCAATTTTTAGCTGTCTATGAAAAAATATCTGATTTAAGGAAGACATAAGCTGCATAATTACAAAAGTGTAATCTTGTTTTATTTCTACCATCCAGACTTGTCTGCATTTTTGTAAAATTGGTTTTCAAGCTATAGATAGCTCTGACCTACACAGACAAAACAGGCAGTGGTGGAAAGAATAAGCTACTGGATATTGCATAGAAACAAAGGCAAAAGTTGTTAATTAATCATCTCAATAAAAATATTGGAGGAAAATAAGAAAGTAGAGGAGCAACTGAAGGATAAATTAGGGAATGAGTCAAAATGAAGAACCAAACCACAAGGAGAGAAAATGAGCAGCTTCTAAAGCAAAGTCTGCTGAATCACTTGTGTCAGGAGATGCTTCTGAACCTAACACTTTTGCTTCTGTTACTGTGCTGGCGTCAACTTATTAATTGAAATAAGAAGGTTTGTGTTCTTGGACAAATATCACTCCAGAACTCTTCCACAGTCCGTATAAATGAGAAAAGAGATAGAGCGTAACACAAATCTTTAAGAAGAAAGACAGTTTGGAAGGCAGAGGCATGTGCTTCAGGTTTGCTGTGTCTTGTCCACCTTGAGCAACATTTGTCAATGGTAGATTTTTTTGCTCTTAAGGAAAACGGTTGTCCACCTGTCTCTCCCTCCGCACAGATGTGATGCCCATCATCCAATACGAGAGGCTTCAGTTAATACATTTCTCCAGAGGTCCTTTAATAGTCCTGACTTCCTCTTTCTGTCTCTCTTTGGGAGCTTTCCCTTTTCATTCCTTATGTCTGGTTTCTAGCAACCCTGTTCTACATTCACATTATAATCTCTTGCTGTATATTCAGTCTCATAACTGCAGCGATTCTTCCTATTCCTTTACTTCTCCTCTTACTTAGTGTTCTGGTATTGACAATAGCATAGTAATTCATATTTTGCCTTTCTTTCCAAATCATGCTAGTCTTCTTTCTCCATCACAGTAGATTAATCTACCCATGTGCCTTCCTTCCAGGTCCAGGTTCCTCTTCCTATCTTCATGTTATCTCTCTTTTTCATATACCACATCCAGATTATATCCTGGGAATGGCTAAATCTTATTTCTTTTTGAATAATGTGACTAAAATAGTCCTTCTTTGATGCTGCTGTCTAAGCTATCATGAAGAGTGGTTTCCTGACTTCCTGACTGATTACTGAACTGTTTTGGGGTTTTGGGGTTTTTTTTTGTTTTGCTTTTGTTTTCAGATGGTTTTTTTTTCAGGCCTAAATGATCATTCCTGTCTGGTGTATTACTGCCATACTTATCTCTCTCTTCGGGTACTCACATTACGCTTTGCAAAGTCCAGCTGTCCTGTCTTTCAGATATCATGATGATCAGAACTCTGTAATTTAATCTTATTTTCGCTTTCAGCTCAGCTAAGCACCGTCATAAGCTCTACTCTTTCTTCACTGTTCTTTTCAACCATTTAACACTTTTCCAGTTTCAAGTTTCCAATTAAAATTCATTTCTCTCATATTCCGCAACCACATATAGTGAAGCAATGTAATTATAAACCTGACATTTAGTATCTTAGGTGAGGATTTCTGTGAACTGAAACATGCTATATCTATACATTCATTTTTTGTGGAAATGCTGTGATGTTAGAATGCATAGACAATAAGATATTGGGATATATGTGAAATCCCACTGATGGCATAGTTTTGTAAATTTCATCTTTTTGATGAAAATACTCTTTCTGAATCCTAGGAGACTGTCCTATAACAATATTTCCATTTCCCTTTATAACAGATCAAATTAAAGGTTTATCTTCTTTCTTCAGTAATACAAAACTAGTCTATGAGTTTCATAAAATTGCCTCATGTCTCTTTATTTTGCATGTGATGTTTGTTCATTTTTCCCCATATCATCTTTTCAATGACATTATTTGAGTCTAGCTAACAAACTAATACAGTTGGTAACCAGTCTTTTTTAATTCACATTTTTGCAATCAGCTTACAAGTCACAAGGTCCTCAGTCTGTGAGCAGGACTGAAGAATTCTAAATGCTGAACTTCCATAGAGTATAATCCCAAGAGCTCAACCATATCCCCAACAGGAAGAGAGACTTTTGCAGTTAAAAGGATAATTCCCGAATTTGTCTCCTGCATGTTTTCCTGAAATTATTTTTTTAAGAATAGATAAAATATACCCCTGTCTTATCACTTTATTTCATTTTTTTATTTGTTGATGGGAAGAAAACCAGATGAATTTATATGGACTTCATCAGTCTCGAGCAGGGTTAATCTACTTAGGCTCAGGTGAGTTCATTTTAGTCTTGATTCACTTCATTGCACATCTATAATGGTTATTAACAAGCTTAAGGACCTTTGGGAGCTTATGGATAACAATGCAGCACCATGGAAGGTGGGAAATCATTATCCTAATAAGGTTGGTGTAATAATTTGCAGTCACATACAGTTTCTGTACTAATCCTTGGGGCTGGGATAGGTCACTAGGTCTGTAAACCTTTCATCAACTTTATATATTTTTTGCTCTTGCTCTTTAATTAATGAATATATAGTAACATAAAAGTAGATGTAAAGACTTTAACATATAAATTCTTCATACACCACTGGCAAATGTTACTAGCTGTATGTTTATATTCATTTTAAATACAAGGCTTATGATGATTTTTTTACACTGTAATATTTATTCACTTTCTAGGCCATGATAATTGATGCGTGATATCTAAGCAATAATAAGAAAAAACTCCACAGACAATCTTAAAATTATTAATAATAACTTTTTATCTTATTTCTTTATTTAGTTCAAAAAATTTTAGTGTATTTGGATAATAACAAGTGCCATATTCTGAATAATTCTATCTCTGAAATGGTTAGTTTGTGGTAGAAATTATTTTAAAATGAAGATCTTAATGCTGAATCCAAATATTAATTTTATAGTAAATTGTGTTTATCTAGTATTTGAAACACTTAGACATTCAATACCTTATTTTTCTCCTTCTTTTCTAATGATAGACCATTTTAAGCGGACATTGTACGTTTTCTAAGGCAACAGAGGTTGTGTAAATTTGAAATTTTGAGAGTGAATTTTAGTCTCTGAATCTGTCATGTAAACAGCAAAGCCAGCTTTCTATGCTTTTATAGCATTATATTTTGTAATGATAAGCCCTTAGTTTTTTCCATGTTTGTGACATTTCACCCTCTAAATGAACATATGTAGTTTCTTCTAGTCTGAGCAGGAGGTGCATGAAACATGAATTAGGAAAATGATCGCTTCATTTCTTTTATAGTCACTAACTTCTGGAAAACAAGGAGGTGCTAAGTGCTATGCATTTCTATTATTTTTGTCCTTTGTGCAAATGTTAACTTTTTGGACCCATAATTCAATCTGAAACAGCATGTTATAGGACAGTTAGTCATCTGAGAACATATCCAAACAGCCAACACATTGAGAAGGGAGATATCCAGAGCTGCTAGGAAGTTAAATCCAAACTTAAATAAATCAACTTGGAATCTCAAGCCCACAGTCCATTTCAGAACAAATGAACTCGGTCCATTCATTTCTTCCCCACTCAGAGAGCTGACGAGGTCAGAGCTGTAGCACTCCCCATTTTTTATGGTATGGTCTAATGCTTAGAAATTTGCCAAGGAAGACTAAATCTAATGTCTTACTCTGCTTAAGCAGTCCAAACCAGCTGTCTCACGTCTTGCTTCTCTTCAAAGTGTCTTTTAGCTTCTTCCAGGCTACACACTAGTTAGGGAGGTTGAAGGCAGGTGTGGCATTCTCCTATTGAGGCTGCATCACAAAGTGGCAAAGAAGTCAAGGGTCGGAAAGATAATATGCAAGAAGGGAGAACTAAATGGTAGTAACTAAGAGATGTAAGGAAGAGAGGAGGAGAAAAGACGAGGTTCCTAATTTTTGGTGCTGGCTCTCAAGATTGCATTTTATGTTGGCTAAGGTATATTGGATTAAAGAGGGTACAGACATTTCTCAGCTCAGGTGCCAGAACCCTGCCTGAAGGAAGGTGCTTTACTAGCTAGTAGTAATAGGCAACTAAAATTTTGGCTGGAGCAAGCCATGCAACTTCTCATGGAGATAGTTAAGGATCATAAATGGCAGCCTCTGCATTCTCATACGATCAGAGCTGTGATAGGATGCTGACCACAGTGAAGATATTTCCTATCATGCAATGGAAGTATGTTTGATTAGTCAAAGGGACATGATAGCAGCCTCCGGCAATATGACTTTAGGCATATGAACTTTTCGATTACCTAATCAGACATGATTTTGTCATGAAGGGAGATGCCTGAATTTTGCACAATCAGATACGCAGTCAGGAAGGAAAGTACAGGACTAAAGCCTGTCATTGAGCAGGAGTGTTTGGATCTCATTTCCGACTCAGTCATTCATTAAGTACAACCCTTTAGAATTATTTGTATTCAAATACAGTTTTTAAACTGTAGCTACTAGACAATTTGAACTCAGGCAGAGTTTTGCATCTTGTTTTCAAAAAGGAAGCCAACAATTTCTGCTGAAGTAAACAGTAATAGCCAGCTTGGGGTGTGTGTAGCATAATCTATTGTTTCACTAGAAATTAGAAACCATGGATATCTCTCTCTTGGCTATGCTCCAGTGGTATGTGTTAGTTTGGACAAATCACTTAGCTTCCATGTGCTTCACTTACCCATCTGTAAAAATGAGATAATTATGGTATATACCTCTCAAGGATGCTACTGTACTTAATTAGTGAATTTTTAATTCCTTGGAGATCTTCAGATGAAAGATATTATATGTCAAATATGTTAAAAGCATATTAAAATAATTTTAAAATTATTATAAGAATTCCCTAGTTAAAACTTTTTTTTTTTTTTTGCATTAAAGTTATCAAGCTTTAGGGCAAAGAATAAGACTTTCTTAAGAATATATGAACCAGTACCTTTTGCCTACTTCTCATATGCTTGTTGGATCAATGTTGGATTTGATAAACTGTGTACTTGAAGGGCTGCTTTCCTTAATCACTACTGCAAAGAGAAGGTTGAGTAAGGTTATAACTGCTATCTTTGAATATGTTGCAGAAAAATATTAGGGAGAGAGAAAAGCAGCTAATGCCAAAGAATGCATATGCAAGAACAAAAGAATTCATGACCAGTTGGTCATGAATTAATTTAGACCAGAAATTGCAAGCAGGTTTGCTAGCATACTGAGATTCTAGAATAAATTGGATATGAACAAATTTTAGCAAAAATCGTAGCACAAAAGTTCAAGATGGTGCTCAGGGAGTAATTGAAAAGTGTTATATGTTGGAGTGTCTGAATAGAGGACTGGACTCAACCCAGTAGAAACTACAAGTTACTACAAGTTGAGTAACCTTTGCAGTCCATGGCAAATATAAGTATTGTATTACGTCATGGTCATAGAGGCAGAGGAGGAGTCCCTAGACAACACAGTCATATCTCTGTTGTCTGCATGGAACCTGCATGAAATCGTTCTGATAGATTTAATACATGACAAGGAAATAGTGCCATATTAAGGAAGTTGTTCATACTGCTCTATGATATTTAGAAAGAGATGAGCGTATGTTTTATTATCTAGAAGATCCTCATGACATTCATTTTTTGCGCAACATGGTATGTAACATTGCAAGTCTTAAATTTAAGACTGAGACTGCAAGCAGCTGAAGGAAGGAGCTGCCTGTACAAGTGATGAAAGCATTTTTAACTACTGAAATGATATTTTATATATACAGTATAGAGTGTTATTAGACTAATAGCCTGTATAGCCTTCCGTTGATCTAATGCTTGGTGTGGGTAGGATTAAATCTCCCTCAGTCCTTCTCATTAGCTCATTTGTTGCATCTATTAGTTTTAGGTTCAACATGGATATCGCCCTTCTCAATGTGCTGGCTGTTTGGATTGTTCTCAGATAACTAACTGCCCTGTGACATGTTGTTTGGTTGATTTTAGGTTGAACACATGCAATGAATAGCTAATATTTGATAAACTGTGAAAAAAAATAAATTTCCCCTTTACTTTTCTCCTACAAAGTAATAATAGAGATGCATAGGAGATTTTACAGAATCACCGCATCACAGAATGGTTGAGGTTGGAAGGGACCTCTGGAGATCATCTAGTCCAACCTCCCTACTCAAGCAGGGTCACCTACAGCACATTGCCCAGGATCGCATCCAGGTGCATTCTGAATATCTACAGCAAAGGAGACTCCACTACCTCTCTGGGCAACCTGTTCCAATGCTCTGTCACCCTCACAGGAAAGAAGTTTGTCCTGATGTTCAGATGGAACTTCCTGTGGTTCAGTTTACGCCCGTTGCCTCTTGTCCTGTTGCTGGGCACCACGGAGAAGAGGCTGGCCTCATCCTCTCGACACCCTCCCTTCAGATACTTGTACACGTTGATGAGATCATCTCTCATTCTTCTCTTCTCCAGACTGAACAGGCCCAGCTCTCTCAGCCTTTCCTCATAGGAGAGATGCTCCCATCCCCTCATCATCTTTGCAGTCCTGCGCTGGACTCTCTCCAGGAGTGCCATGTCTCTCTTGTACTGGGGAGCCCAGAATGGGACACAGTACTCCAGGTGAGGCCTCCCCAGGGCTGAGGAGAGGGCGAGGATCACCTCCCTCCACCTGCTGGCAACACTCTGCCTCATGCACCCCAGGAGACCATTGGCCTTCTTGGCCACAAGGGCACACTGCTGCCTCATGCTTAACTTGTTGTCCATCAGGACTCCCACGTCCTTCTCCGTAGGGCTGCTTTCCAACAGGTCAGCCCCCATCCTGTACTGCTGCATGGGGCTATTCCTCCCGAGGTGCAGGACCCTGCCCTTGCCTCTGTTGAATTTCAGGAGGTTCCTCTCCGCCCACCTCTCCAGCCTCTCCAGGTCCCTCGCAATGGCAGCACAGTCTTCTGCTGTGTCAGCCGCTCCCCCCAGTTTAGTAGCATCAGCAAACTTGCAGAGGGTGCACTCTGTGCCTTCCTCCAGGTCAGTGACGACTACATTGAACAAGACTGGACCCAGGACTGAGCCCTGGGGGACACCGCTAGCTACAGGCCTCCAACTAGACTCTGTGCCACTGACCACAACCCTCTGAGCTCTGCCATCCAGCCAGTTCTCAAGCCACCTCACCGTCCACTCATCTAACCCACACTTCCTGAGTTTACCTGTGAGGAGGGATACAGTGTCCAAAGCCTTGCGGAAGTCCAGGGAGACAACATCCACTGCTCTGCCCTCATCTACCCAGCCAGGCATTCCAGCAGAGAAGGCTATCAGATTGGTCAAGCACGATTTCCCTTTGGTGAATCTGTGCTGACTACTCCTGATCACCTTCTTGTCCTCCATGTGCTTAGTGAGAACGTCCAGGAGGAGCTGTTCCATCACCTTTCCCGGGATGGAGGGGAGGCTGACAGGCCTGTAGTTTCCTGGCTCCTCCTTCTTGCCCTTTTGGAAGACTGGGGTGACACTGGCTTTCTTCCAGGCCTCAGGCACCTCTCCTGATCTCCAGGACCTTTCCAAGAGGATGGAGAGTGGCCTAGCAAGAATATCCGCCAGCTCCCTCAGCACTCCTGGGTGCATCCCATCGGGGCCCATGGATTTATGGATGTCAAGTTTAGACAAAAGATCTCTAACCTGATCCTCCTCCACCAAGGGAGAGTCTTCCTTTCTCCAGCCTTCCTCTCTTGCCCCCAGGGTCTGGAATTCCTGAGGGCTGGCCTTAGCAGTGAAGACTGATGCAAAGAAGGCATTCAATAACTCTGCCTTCTCTATATCCTTCATCACCAGGGCACCCACCCCATTCAGCAGCGGGCTCACATTTTCCCTAGTCTTCCTTTTGCTATTGATGTATTTGAAGAAGCCCTTCTTGTTGTCCTTGACATCCCTTGCCAGATTTAATTCCAAATGGGCCTTAGCCTTGTCGCATCCCTGCACACTCTGACAAGGTCCCTGTATTCCTCCCAAGTGGCCTGTCCCCTTTTCCACATTCTGTACACTTCCTTCTTCTGTTGGAGTTTGGCCAGGAGTTCCTTGCTCATCCAGGCGGGTCTTCTGCCTGCTTTGCTCGACTTCTTCCTCAGAGGGATGCACTGATCTTGAGTCTGGAGGAAGTGATGCTTGAATATTAACCAGCTTTCTTGGACCCCTCTTCCTTGTAGGGCCCTACCTATTTTACTCTTATTTGTGGTGCAGCATTATTTACTTCTGTTTAAAAGGAATCTAAAATGTCAATTAAAAATAAGAAATAGAAACTAGCTAAAACTTTACGTAAGAATTGTTCTAATACAACAAAATGCTGTCAGTTGTGGTGTATACATTAGCATTTTGATTGAGAACAAGACTGCAGTTGGAAGCAAATTCCCTGAACAAAGCACTTGCTGCAAAGTGGTTTGGGTTGTAGAGCACTTTTGGTTCATGCAACTGGATTTTTTTCAGAGAAAAAAAGCTCTGCTCTCATTGCGTACCAAATACGCTCCAACTCCTAATAAGGGTGTAAGGGCACCAAATTAAACCTAGTACAGCATAATCCCTGACTCACGTACTGCATAGGTGTGTGGGGCCTCATCACCAGCTGCTTTAATCTGTTAACTACTCCTATTGTACTAAATCACTTGTTAGCATAGATATGACCAAGATTGTCCTAACCACAAATTATATTTCATATAATTCGGTTGTTACATATACATAAACACAAATGTAAGAACATATATATATGTACATATATGTATATTTTTCCACGCATGTGTGTATTTGTGTATAAAAACGTGTCCTACATACTTTAAGACAGAACTATCTAAAAATTTTTTGATTAAAATTATACAAGAAAAATATTTTGAAGCTTTATTCTCATTTCAGTGAGGACGCTGCTAGAGTTAAAACGCTTATTCAGAAATTTTCAACTTAGGCAAAAAAGCGCAGTCAGACAAAGTTGTCCAAGATTCTCATTAGCTGGAAACCTCTGTAAGATGGATTGCAGAAGTAGATTACTGGTGAATGGTAAACCAGCACGTATTCAGCTGGCGTGTATCAGGATGTTGATTTAGAAGAACACTAAGGACATTCCAGAGGACTGGAAGAAAGATAATACTGTGCCAGTGCTTAAAAAGACTAAATGAGACAACCCACATAATTATAGGGTTGTCAGCATGACACCAATCCCAGGCAAAAAAAATAAAGTGACTGATATGGGGTTTTATTACCAAAGAATTAAAGGAGAAAAATAGAATGAATGTCAATCCACGTAAGTGTATAGAAAGTAGATCCTGTCAAAATAACTTTCTTTTTTGTGACATTACTCCTTTGGTTGTTAAATATAATTGTGTTAGTACGATGCACCTAATTTTATGTAAGACATGACATAGTTATATACAGCTTTTGGTTTAAAAAATAAAGTGATACAGAATTAGCATGGTACACAGTGAAAAGGCTAATGTAAGTAAAAAGACTAACAAGGTCATCTTACAGGTCCTGGCATGTAAACAGGAGTTATCACTGAGTGCATGAGGTTGGAGCTGAGTCCTATAGGGATTTTTTTTTGGTTGCTCTAATCTATTTTATAATATTTATATATGAATGACCGGTAAAAATAAAAGATTGAGAATTGCTGTACTTGTTAATGGTGCAAAAATTTGGAAAGGGGAACAGGATAGGTCACTGCAGCAGAGGAATCTGTTTGTTTTGGTTCATTGAGTGCAAGCAAATCTCGGGTTTCTTGTGGTCCATTAGAAATTAGTACACCCAAGAGCAATACTACATGACAGGGTTATTCATTTGGTCACTCACATCACATCCGGACCACAAGGAACAATGGAATTGGTTTTTAATTTCCAGACGTTTACAAGGACTGGGATGAGGAGAGATACAGGAAGCAGCTAGGCTATGCTCACTAACTGCAAATATTTTATGCAGCCAATTCAGGAAACATGATTACATCATTTTATACAGCCAGAACCTTTTGGCAAAGTCTTCTGTTCCCATCCTTTGTAACAGGGCTCTTCAAGTGATATCTTATTACTCATACCCTTCCATCATGACCTCCCTGCTTTTGCTGCCAGCGTTTGTAGGAGATGATAAAAATGAGGACAGCTTGAATTTTGTAGGCCTCTACAGTACAAAAGAGGACTTGGGTGCCTCAACAAAGATTGCGGAGCGCCTATACTTTAGGCGTACAGCCCTGATTTTGTAGTACATGACCCTGAGTTAGCTAAGTAGGTTCCTTGTGCAGTGTCTATGGAGAGTTAATTACCTTAGGGAGGGATCTAAACGAACCAGAATACTGAGTTATTAGCATTTGAAACAGAGGAAACTATTAGTGCTTTTAATCAGGGAAAAGTGAGTCACAGGTATGTTTGAAATCTCAGTGCTGCATTCTGCAGCTTAGTCACCTCCTTCCACGCAGCTACCAGGGCCCAATAAGCTCTCTGGAAAAGAATATAAAGGTCTTGCCTTAAACAGAACAGGGCTTATTCTCCTGAAAATGTGGTGAGGGGTAAACGTGCCCTCCTCCTTTCCTATAGAAGTCTGAAATCTCACTCAGGATGTGGGACTTCCAGAAAACAGAATTCCTCTGTCTGAAAGAAGAATTCTGGTTCTTTACCTCTCTAGAAATGTCTGCCTTTTTTTTTGCCCAGCATAGTCACCGATGTAAGAACTCACTTACGCAGCTATTGTAGATAACTGCTGCACAGCATCCTCTAAGAAACTGTTTAGGCATTTGACATTATGGTCAAAGGTTAGATTAATTGATCACACAGTAGTGGGCATCAGCATGTATATGGGTCCCTCAGTATATATAAAAAGTAGTATTTTTGCTCACACCATAGTGCTAAAATCCAACTAAAAGTAATGAAGGGATGGTATAATAGTCAATAGTCAAATAAGGCCATTCTGCAATCATTTAACTTAACCTTTAAAGTTCTTGCATTCAGGATAATTTAGTAAAAGAATTGCCAAGCTAATGACTGCTTTTCTCCTCATTGCTCGTTTCTTCTCTGGGATTTGCGTTTCCTCAATTTTTGCCCAGAATTACACTAGCTGTACAAATTAGACATGCAATTGCACAGCCAGGCTGCTTTAAAATCTATTAATTAAAGATTATTATTATGCAAATATTAATATCTTGCAGAGGTTGAAGCTCCCCTGTAAATCAGTTTTGCATTGATTTATACACATCATGTGGAAAGTTCTCCTTGGTCTTTCTTGTTTATTTATTTTACTGAAGCTTACATTCTGTGCAATTCAAGTACATCAAAAAGTCTGAATAGCCAACTGGGGGAGCAGGATTCTTTTCTGGACTTGCACAAAGTTGACTATGTCATTCACTGGGCAAGTCAGGGAACAATACTCCTTAGCCTTCACTGGATCCCTGAAAAACAATACTATGCAAATAATTTACTGCAGGCAGCATCCTCCTTTACTCTCCTTGTTAGCCTCTATTTCAACATTTTAGATTTCTGTGGCTGCAGGCAACAGCAGATTGGACTGGATGCAAACATCACAGGCTGCATGCAACCACTGAATTAGAGAAACAACAAGTTCTGTTTTTTGTTGTTAAGTAAAATATAGTATTAGAAGTAAAGTGAGCCTTAGCTCGAGACTTCTTACCCTATCCCACAAAGCACATAGATAATCGATAAAGGAAAGAGCAAGTTAGCAGTTTTCAGAGAAAGCTGGTGTTGCTGCTGTTTTCAATTACTGAGATAAAATATAAAATTTATAAAATACAAAATTTAGGTTCAGATCTATTTGGACATGTGGACCAGAATCCCAAATGATGTAAAACAACATAATTTTCCAACATTACAGTGGAATTACTTTCTTTCATATCAGCTGAGAATCTGGCAGCTATTATTTCTTTTAACTTTGAGTATGACACGAAACTACTCTGACCTACTTCTCTCTTTTCTCACTCAACCGTAAGCCAACATCCCGAGTACAAATATTCAGTGATAAATTTTCCTTACCACTGGAATTTAGACTAGATACAAATGTAATTTAGCTGGTACTTTATTTCACAGCTCAGGGGATTTGTTGAATACTTACTATGGGCAAAAAACATTTAGTTTAGATATTGACGCCAGCAGTACTGTCATCTGGCAAACACTGTGGCAAATATAGTACTTAAGATAATTATATTCAGTAAATAAAAAAGAAGTAAAATGCAAAATATGTTGATCATAGTACAGGCTGATATTTTAAACAATCACAGATGGTGATGTACTGGCTGCTTATTGACAGCAGTATCAGCTTTAGAAAGGGTTTTGACAGGTCTCATCGTACAATGATTAATTACTGCAAGGCATTCCAATTTCCTCTCTTGTTCAGCTTATGGCTCAGGGTAAAATCTGTTGCTCTTATTACACTCTACAACACAGGAAATATCTTCTCACTGTTGTATCCAAGGACCAATCAAAAGTGCAAAAGTCAGTCAAATAAGACCCGCAGTCAATGCTGGAAAGGCTTCTCCTCAAGGGACCAAGGAAGGAAGGAAGTTAATGTGTCTTTGCTCTCCATGTTTTAATTTGTTTTAAATGACCAATAGCTAGAATGGTTACATTTTCCAAGGAGAGCAGGTGGGTACTGATCCAGTCAGTCCTCAAATTATCTATAAAAAGATATAGGTAAAAGAAGATAAACTGTGAGAGGAAGCAAAGGATGGTAGTGCTCATGCTTAAATTATATTCACTTTCCACTTAAAAAGAATAAGAAAGACAATAATGAAAATAAGTAGGATATGCCTGTTTTCCTAAGACTTTTTCTAAAGAAGAGGCATGCCTATTTACAGAACTGCCGCTATGTTCATGATGTTGAATACACAGTGGTACCGGATGTAATCTGGTCTTTGAGATTTCCTCGAGGTGGAAGGGTTCAGTCCTGCCTGACGAGCGTTAGGAAAAAATATTCAGCAAGTTGCTGTTGTCAAGAAGAAGGAATACAGCGGTTTTTAATAATGCAAAGGAGATGCTGTGTTGCCAGATACTGAATGTGTTTAAGGTCCCTAAGTTCTCCCTTGCGTGACCTGAAACAATAGGAAGCATGTATAGCGGGGTGAGCCGCCTTACAGTGCAAGACTCTGGTTAAGATTTTCAGGCTAGCTCCAGATGAGGTGGTAGATCTACACATCTGTAAACTGCAGAGCAGAAGTTGTGTTCTGGGTGCTGGAAGCAATGCAGACATATCATTTCTGTACTGTATTATGCTTTGGCTAAGTAGTTATGCTGACGTGGCTACACTGCTTCCAGTCTCAGCCTTACCCTGAGCTGGCAGCAGTCTCTACCCTGTAGTGCAAACTTATCCACAGTCTTCATGTTTATCTGAACGTAGAAAGCTTGATACTTCAGCTGTACTATCTATTGACTCTGCAAAAGAGGATGGGAACTCTCATGGATATGTCTAGCTGTACTTAGTAAGCTGTACTCCTGTCATCTTCTTTGTTTTTTCTGGCCTTACTCTTAAGTATCAAAGATTGACCACAGCTGGACATGGGGTGATGGCTGGTTCAAAACTGCTCTGAGTTAGTTGTACTAAACTTCTTTCTTTGGTTCTTGGCGACTGTGAATTACCCCAAGTTTGAGGATCAGGCTGATTGCTAGATTAGGGATCAGCCTGATTTAGATTGAAGGAGATCATGATGCTGTTGCTCTGGGTGTGTGTGTGCGTGTGTGTGCGTGTGCACATGCACGTGTGCATGCACGCTTGGGGGAAGGTGTTTTCAACTTCCTCTGCAACATAGGATGTGGTTCAGCTTTTGGGAATCATCAGGGCAGATCTCACTTCGTCAGTTTTCTAACATCAAAGGCTCCTTTGGCATTACTAATGCCTTGATCTCCTCTTCCCTGTCTGTAGCCCAGAGTTTATTCTGAAACGCTATGGTCTAATTAAAACCTTAGGGTGTGTATGAAACTGAGCAATGTGTAAAATTTGTAATATAGAAAAGAGAGAAGGCCACAGGATCATTGGATCTGGTGATCTGATGGTTTGGTGTTTCTGGCATTAAGTTCTGCAGATCTTTGTCTTCTCCGCATGGAGCAAAATGAAATAAAAACATCATAGATACCCACGAGTTTTAAAACCATAGGAAAACTTTCTTGAAATTTATTTTAAAATTTTGATAACTCTTAAGAGTTTTTACTTTACCTGAGATGTACATGACTGATTCATAAAATGGATTACTTTGACTCAATATACCTTCTGCTTTTTATTCTTGTATCTCAGATTGATAAAACAATAGGTAAGAAGTCTCCTGATTATTTGGAAGATTTCTTTAGTGTGAAAGTAGTTCAGTGAGTGATTGAGGGGAAGATGTGAGTCCAGAATCTTCCCTCACCTAAATTCTGTTCACCGATGGAAGATGAAACACCTTCAGTTTAGTGTTGCCTTTTAGAGCTGATGATCATTGTGAGATCATGAGCAGTTAAACAGATATGGGGTAGATCTACATGTTTTAACGGCCAAGAGTATAGGAGTACCCCATATCCTTGCTTCATCCAAATGTACAGTTAGTGTCATTATGAACTGATGCCAGCATATATGGAAGAGCAGGGAAGGAGGTGCTTCACCTGTACAGTCTTTTGCTAATGATAGCACAATTTATATCTAACCCATAAAACAGATAACACAGCTAGGAGCCACTGAAGAGAAAAACTAACTAAGAAATAGATGGATAATTTCTCTCTATTGAAGGAAAATGAAGACACCAGGAAAAAGAAACAGGATAACAGAAAGAGTGTGAAAACAGACATTTTTTTGAAATGAAAGAATGAAAGAGAGTGGAATTCATTCCCCTTAAAAATCTACACAGGGTTGAGACAAGGAAGTGCATTTTGCTCTGATGATGGAGAATGCCCTGAAGTTACTTATGGGCTAGTAATCATCATATCAATAATGGAAATGGGACTAGCTCTGATGCCACCTGTATCAAAAGTTCTCACATTTAATCATGTGCAGAAGGTTTTCTAATTGGCTTACCAGTAATATTGTCAACACAATGGTGAACTGTAATCCTGTATTAACAACACTGTCAGATAGTTCTATGTCTTATATTTTCATTCAGATATCTTTTAAACGCTCAAGAACACAGTAGCATTTATTTTGCTTTTGGAATATATTTTATATTTGAGATGAGAAGTGAGAAAAATCATAAATCCCATTCTTCTTTAAAAATTCTTATAAAAGTCATTGAAAATTCCTGCATATTTGAAAACACTCAGTTACAGTAAACAAGACTTATCTCTGTCACTCTACATTACATCATTTTTTATTGTTTTTAAATGGTAAAGATCAGATTCAAAGGGATTTAGATTCCTAAAATGGACATTGAGATAGCTTAGGTGCCAAGGTCCAAAACTGCATCTCTGCAAGCCAGGGGAGGTCTAATGCCAACTCTCAGAGGTGCCTGAACTCTGGTGGTATGCCCTTGTTTTAGAATGGAGTTCCCTTGAGTGACAGAAATTCTATCTTTTTCAGTTTTAACATAAGAGTCCTTCACACTCAGGGCCTCCTTTGGTAGACCCCCCAGAAGTGCAGTAGTGGCTGACACATTCCTTTGAACAAGACTAAAGCAAGATTTTTTTCCCACCTTCCATGTTGTTGTCCATAATGCAATAGCTCATATCCAGGATGTCAGAGAGCGCTTTAATGTAACCAGAGGAAATTCAATCCTGTGGTTCCCTGAAGAATATCCCAGCCATGACTTACAGTTTATTTGAGGAGAAAGTTGAATTCAGTAGTGTTCCAGGTCAAGCTTATCCATGGCACTGGAAAAAAATCAATAGTCCTTGGGGGCACAAAGAGGAAGACAGGCTGATTTAGTACATTCCTGAAGAAGGAACAGTTTAAATCATTTTTTTCCTCAACTCTAAGGGTGGAAACATTTCTCTCTCTTTGAATAAGCTCTGATTGAGGCAGACCACAGCACAGGTAGTAAGGTTATGAGGTTATTTGTTTTTTGAATACAAAGAACTAAAGATATGCTGTGCCATGTATCCTTTCCTTAAGAACTTAAGAAAAAGGTAAAAGAAGGAACTAGGAAATGTAGTTGCACTGTGATTAGGGAATGACATTTAACTTTGTTATACATACCCATTACTAACAAAACCTTCCCATGCATCTCAGAAGTGTGTAATAAGAGTGAGCTAAGGCCAATATTTCTGCACAAGCCCAAACTCCGTAGCTGTCTGCAGCGCATGCATGTAAACTCACGCTCTGACTGCAATGAGTTTTGAAGCAGACTAAGGGAAAATTTGAGTCACTGCACTTACACATCCAACTGTCTATGCAGGTAGGCCAGAAACAGATATGCCCATCCTGATGTGCCTGACCCAGGAGCCCATCTGGTCATGAAGAACAATGTCGCTAAACTTGGACTAACAAGATAATTACATCACTCAATGCTAAATGGGTGTGTAGGTTCAAATTTGCCCTCAGTAGTATAGTTGTAAGAGGCTGAATCACATGTGAACCACCTGCAGCTCTGTGGTCACACAAAGCACTGTTAGGGAATGTGAAGAACATAGATTTGCTTTTTAACTCAGCTTTTTCTTGAAAAGTGTAGATATTCTTTAAAAGTCTTTCAATTCCCTGGAAAGATTTGTTCCCTTGCATAACCACCATACCTGGCTAATACGCTGGATTTCTAATAAGACATCTGCATTTGTTAAAGAATACATTGAAAAGGTGTTGCAAATACATTGTGAATGAGAATTTAGGAACATAATGAAGTTGTTGGTATGAAAGTCACAACTGAAGCAAAGAGGAAGAAAAAACCAAACATATGTTCCTATAACTGATTCCTGAAAATATTTAGGAAATAAAAATAGATGTTTATGACTTTAGATGAATACTGTGAATTGTGAGAAATTACGAAGCTGTCATTTCTGGACCCTAGTTAAAATATTAGCCATAGATAATAAGCAAGCCTGGAACATATACAGCTGTTTTACATTGCCAACTGGTGTTGCTGTAACTACATCATGGCTGCATCCACAGTTCAGCTAAAATAGTTCTAATAGATCAATTGTTTGTTTATGTTTATCTAAAATCCAGTTATAAATATGGCAATAGCATATCTGGTAGTTTGCATGTGAAAGGTCTTGAGAGTTTTGGATTTCCCTGACTTACAGCAAGCTATATTTTCAGTTAGAAATATATATGCTATCTTATTCACTTATCCTATATGTTTCAAGTAGCACTGTTGTTTTATCCAGCTGTATCAAAAATTGTGATTAAAAAGCAAAACTGATTAACGAAAATGATATACTCACAGACTGTCTGTAAGTGTCCATTGTGTCCATCGTATTTACAATAATAAAGATATATATATATATAAAGTGGTGCTCATTTACTCTATGGCTAGCTAGATATCCACTGTATCCTATTTTATATCTGCCTTTTATATTTTTTACCAGAATTATATGATTATAACATTATAATTCTAGTAATACTAATACTTTTTTGTCCAATTTAAAATGTTTTATATTAACATTTTTTCCTTACAGTTGAGATGATACAAAATTAGAATGTGAGCCACTTTAAATAATGAAAACAAGTCAATATAGTTTGGAAGATTGGGCAGCACCCGTTGTTTGACTTATTTATCGATAAGATGCTGTTTAATAGCTTACTATCTAGAAAATTAGCATTTTCTTTCCCTCTATAGGCAATTGCCAGTAGCTATTTGTCTGCAGAAGACATGAGAATTATAAATTTCTGGTTTCATATCTAGTGTTGGTGAATGACTATTAATTACACGTAGGGCACCGCTCTGAAGTCTGCTGTACTGTACTCAGCAACAGCTAGCAGAGCTTTGTGTTACATCGCCCAGCTGCAGCTACAGAGGGAAAATGTAGCTGCAAAACTACTGCAAACTTGTTTTGCAAAACTTAAAACACTGTGGGTAGAATATCAGAGAGAATTTATTCTGATTTACTGGTAGTTGGATTCTTAGGAACCATTCAACCATATTTTCAGGAAAAATACGCAGAGATGACCATACACACTGCTTAGCAGCTGGAAGTAGGTGTTGAGAAGCTCTCCCAAGGTGTTATTATATATTAGGTAGCAGGAAGAAAGATTTAGTTGAAAGTTTTATAATGCCCAGGACATGGAGGGATTCAGGAAAGACTTACAGCACTTTCACTTCAATTCACAATTCACTTTTATTATTCATACCACAGAGGTTCACTGAATGGCCATTGAAGTTAACGTCATTATGGTCTCTGTTAAATGGAAGTTCTAACTTCTATAAGAAAGGAACTATTTGTGCTTATTAAGCACTCGAAGAGTTAATACTTTGTCTTATTACCTTTGGAACTTCTGAGACTGCAAGTACTGCAGTATTTAAATAATGGCTTCTAGACTAATTGCTTGTGCTCAGGAGGTGGGGTAAGAGCTGGATCTTGTCTCCAGAAAGGGAAATCACAGAATCACAGAATGGTTGAGGTTGGAAGGGACCTCTGGAGATCATCTAGTCCAACCTCCCTACTCAAGCAGGGTCACCTACAGCACATTGCCCAGGATCGCATCCAGGTGCATTCTGAATATCTACAGCAAAGGAGACTCCACTACCTCTCTGGGCAACCTGTTCCAATGCTCTGTCACCCTCACAGGAAAGAAGTTTGTCCTGATGTTCAGATGGAACTTCCTGTGGTTCAGTTTACGCCCGTTGCCTCTTGTCTTGTTGCTGGGCACCACGGAGAAGAGGCTGGCCTCATCCTCTCGACACCCTCCCTTCAGATACTTGTACACGTTGATGAGATCATCTCTCATTCTTCTCTTCTCCAGACTGAACAGGCCCAGCTCTCTCAGCCTTTCCTCATAGGAGAGGTGCTCCAGCCCTCTAATCATCTTTGTAGCCCTCCGCTGGACTCTCTCCAGTAGTGCCATGTCTCTCTTGTACTGGGGAGCCCAGAACTGGACACAGTACTCCAGGTGAGGCCTCCCCAGGGCTGAGGAGAGGGCGAGGATCACCTCCCTCCACCCGCTGGCAACACTCTGCCTCATGCACCCCAGGAGACCATTGGCCTTCTTGGCCACAAGGGCACACTGCTGCCTCATGCTTAACTTGTTGTCCATCAGGACTCCCACGTCCTTCTCCGTAGGGCTGCTTTCCAGCAGGTCAGCCCCCATCCTGTACTGCTGCATGGGGCTATTCCTCCCGAGGTGCAGGACCCTGCCCTTGCCTCTGTTGAATTTCAGGAGGTTCCTCTCCGCCCACCTCTCCAGCCTCTCCAGGTCCCTCGCAATGGCAGCACAGTCTTCTGCTGTGTCAGCCGCTCCCCCCAGTTTAGTAGCATCAGCAAACTTGCAGAGGGTGCACTCTGTGCCTTCCTCCAGGTCAGTGACGACTACATTGAACAAGACTGGACCCAGGACTGAGCCCTGGGGGACACCGCTAGCTACAGGCCTCCAACTAGACTCTGTGCCACTGACCACAACCCTCCGAGCTCTGCCATCCAGCCAGTTCTCAAGCCACCTCACCATCCACTCATCTAGCCCACACTTCCTGAGTTTACCTGTGAGGAGGTGATGGGAGACAGTGTCCAAAGCCTTGCGGAAGTCCAGGGAGACAACATCCACTGCTCTGCCCTCATCTACCCAGCCAGGCATTCCAGCAGAGAAGGCTATCAGATTGGTCAAGCACGATTTCCCTTTGGTGAATCTGTGCTGACTACTCCTGATCACCTTCTTGTCCTCCACGTGCTTAGTGAGAACGTCCAGGAGGAGCTGTTCCATCACCTTTCCCGGGATGGAGGGGAGGCTGACAGGCCTGTAGTTTCCTGGCTCCTCCTTCTTGCCCTTTTGGAAGACTGGGGTGACATTGGCTTTCTTCCAGGCCTCAGGCACCTCTCCTGATCTCCAGGACCTTTCCAAGAGGATGGAGAGTGGCCTAGCAAGAATATCCGCCAGCTCCCTCAGCACTCCTGGGTGCATCCCATTGATGCCCATGGATTTATGGAAGTCGAGTTTGAACAAAAGTTCTCTAACCTGATCCTCCTCCTTCCTTTCTCCAGCCTTCCTCTCTTGCCCCCAGGGTCTGGAATTCCTGAGGGCTGGCCTTAGCAGTGAAGACTGATGCAAAGAAGGCATTCAATAACTCTGCCTTCTCTATATCCTTCATCACCAGGGCACCCACCCCATTCAGCAGCGGGCTCACATTTTCCCTAGTCTTCCTTTTGCTATTGATGTATTTGAAGAAGCCCTTCTTGTTGTCCTTGACATCCCTTGCCAGATTTAATTCCAAATGGGCCTTAGCCTTCCTTGTCACATCCCTGCACGCTCTGGCAAAGTCCCTGAATATTAACCAGGTTTCTTGGACCTTCTAAGGCCCTCCCCCATGAGATTCCCCTAAGTAGGTCCCTGAAGAGGCCAAAGTTAGCTCTCCTGAAGTCCAGCGTTGCAATCCTACTTATTGCCCTGCTCCCTCCTCGTTGGATCCTGAACTCCACCATCTCATGGTCACTGCAGCCAAGGCTGCCCCCAACCTTCACATCTCCAACTAGACCTTCTTTGTTTGTTAGTACAAGGTCTAGCTTTGCACCTCTCCTTGTTGGTGTCTCCACCACCTGGATCAAGATATTATTATCAGTGCTCTGCAGGAACCTCTTTGACTGTTTGTGCCTAGCTGTGCTGTCTTCCCAGCTGATGTCAGGATGGTTGAAGTCCCCCATGAGAACTAGGGCCTGTGACCGTGAGGCTACTTCCAGCTGTCTGTAGAAGGCCTCATCGACAACTTCCTCCTGGTCAGGTGGCCTCTAGTAAACCCCCACAACAGTGTCACCCATGTTAGCCTGCCCTTTAGTCCTTACCCATAGGCTCTCAACTTGCTCTTCATCCACCCGGAGGCAGAGCTCCACACATTCTAGTTGCTCCCTCACATAAAGGGCAACTCCACCACCTCGCCTTCCTGGCCTGTCTTTCCTAAAAAGCACCTAGCCATCCAGGACAACATTCCAGTCAAGTGAATTATCCCACCATGTCTCTGTAACTGCAATGAGATCATGGCCCTGTGACTGCACACAGATCTCTAACTCTTCCTGTTTATTCCCCATGCTGTGCGCATTGGTATACAGGCATTTCAGAGAGCCAGTCAAGCATGCAAGCTTCCCAGGAGAGGTGCAAGAGGATCCTCCATAGCCATGTTCCACGCTGTCTCCCCTGGCTGTATGCATCTGCTGGAGGCATCCTGACTTGAGCGGTGTTTTACTGACTACCCTGTCACCCTGTCAAATAATAATGGAAAGAAAGGAAGAGTAAATTACACTGATTGTCAGCAATGGCTTGATCTTGTATACGTGCACACCCTCAGAACAGAGGATTTAAAAAACCAGCAGCAACCTCAGCATTTTTTATTGTACCTCCGCAAGTATTTACAGCTGCCGATTTAAACTTTCCATTGATTCCTTCATGCAGCTGCAGTGGGACAGGTTTCTAAACCCACACCCATTGGGTAGTTTTGCTGTTGAAACAGATGGCAAAGCCATGGTCAAGCCTTGAAGTACTATATTGCCTACATATGCGATGTTCTGAACAGTTGAACACCTATTGCTATTGGAAATACCGTTTATCGCCTTTTATTACCAAGCAGGTTTCACTCTTTAGTACTGCAAGTGAACCCAGTCCCTGTATCTATCACCTCAGAGCTTGTCCAACTCAGCACAGCAATTCTGGCACTTAAAATGACTTAGAGAAATTTTGTGCAATGTCGTGGACAGCATCATTTCATCTAACAGAAGAGGTCAAAAACACATCAGAGCACTGGGTAAAAGCGCAGCCAGACTCTTTCTCAGCAAAACAGTAAGGAAAAGATGGATTGCCATCTAGGGTCAAGCTGATTAGTATGTTCTCTGTAGTGTGACACATGGGCAGCATATTGCTGTTTTTCGAAGCTGTTGCATAATGCAATCAGTAGAGTGTGCCGTAAAGGTTCTACCAAGAGGCAGCATGATTTAAAGACAGTCTGGTGCTCTGTGAAGAACCAACGATGCTCCTGCATGAGTCGGTTAATGCAAAATCTCCTTCTAGTATGCATGCTTACTGTAACATGCATGTACTAAACATGCAGGACATGCATATGTGTTCTTGCAAAAGATGTAAGAAAGATGTGAAGAGAGAACTGGAGACCTTCTGTTCTGAAATGGCAAACCTTCTGTGTCACCTTCTATGATCATGAAGTAGGTATCAGATTAACAAAATATTCAAGTGGTGATAAGAAAGCTTGTCAAAGTGATTGGTTTTCTCTTTAAGGGAACGCCTTGAATCAAGGACTCCAAAGACCTAGGCACATGCCTTGACTATCAAAAGGAATTTTCACTGGGGATCATAGTTTACACGAGAAACAAGTAATATTTTGAATTTTTTTTCTTTCATCACTTGATCAGAAAGTCATTTTTTTTGTTGGCCTGAGTAAGAAATAACATAAACAAATGATACATACACTTACATGAGCATATTATGTCACTTGCATTATATGCAGATCAGATCCCTGTTGACTCTGATTTATACTCATCCTATATTGAATTATTACAGCTTTCTCCCTTCTCCCTTCCAACTTATAGCAGCTGAAAGCTATTAAGAAACAGACATGAATCCAATGCAACACTGAGATCCATCCAGCTTCAGACTGCAGTTTAACAAGTATTATATTCAAGACAATACCTGACAGTAATTCTTCATTCATACCATTTGTTGAGAGATGTTTCTGAAGCTGAATGATAAACACTCTCTTACTGACCTCTGACAAGTAAGGTGTCAGGATACGAGGGGCTTTTATTAGAGATGCTAGAGTTCTTATAGGTTAAGTGGACTGCTACTTATTTGGGTAAACTAGAAGAGTACACTGATCAGCAATACTGGTTGTAATAGGGCTTACAGCACTGTTTTGAAGGAGGTAGAGTTTTTCTGGCAGAATGCCAAGTGAAAAGTTGGTACTCAGTAGTTCAAGGTTGACATCCTCAATCTGTGCAATAGTTAATAAAAAGCCAGGTATCTTTGGCAAAAGAGTAATAGGAAGGAAGGAGGGGGTGGAAGGAAGGGTGACTAATGGAACATAATTGCGTATGGATATTGGATATGGATTTTGTTCACTCTATGCAGTAACTAGGGATATTTTCATACATGTTTGAAAAATTGTCCTAGGGGACAAATGTCTGTTCCTCAGGATTTAAAAGAAAATACAGCTGTACAAAAAACAAATCTGCACAACTGGTGAAAGCAGTGAAAATCCTATTTCTGTGGAGAAGCAAAATCCTCCATCACCTAGTTTCTTATCTCATCCACTTTGCTGTAAGAGAAAGATACATAATTATGTGGCTGCTTGTCCATATAGTTGCGGTAAATTACAGACCTTTACTTCTAGCCTATATAAGAGAGTTGCTTGTCAGTTTTTATAGGCAGGACTGTAGCATCACATTATTATTAATATTAAAATTAATATTATTGATACTTTCCATTATAAATTCCCAATATAAGTCCCCATTTTTCAGTTGCTTATAGCTTGGCACAACTTCAGTCATTTGGGTGGAAGTTTTTTCATATTTTGTGCCAGCCTCAGGCTAAGATTTTTTTTTTTTTACATTTTGTTTTAATTTCAACCAAAGTGGTTCAGCAATACATTATTTTTGTCATATTTCTTTGAACAGCAGCCCCCTCCTTTCCAACAGAGACTTGAAATATGGGTCAGGGATGTGCTTTTTCTGCTGGCCCCTTGAAAATCTGTTGAAATTTGGCCAAATAATAAACATTTGAAATATATGCTCAGCCAACTTCCTTCATATTAAAAAGCTAAAATTGTAAAAAAATCCTGCTCCCTGAGCATGTGCTATCTTTACCAAGTGTATACTGCTAGTTGAACTGTGTGTGCCTCCTTCATAAAAGGTGAGTCATCATCCTGTATCCTATCACTTGTCAGAAATTCTTCCCTTTTATTTGCTCCTCTATGCAGGGCAAAGGTAAGGCAAGACCCAACTCTGGAATCAAGGGTAAGTGGTTCTGTGTTTTATGTACTCTCAGTGAGCTACCATTCAAGCAACCTGGAGAAAGGAAGGGTTCAAAAGCCAGAGCTGGAAAACAATAAGGAGTGGAATAGGTCAAGAAGTTTGGTGAGAATGGAATTTGGAGTGTGTCAAGGAGTTATACAAGGAAAAACTTGTAATGAGGTGAGGTACAGAAATGTGACAGAGATCAAATAAGGGGATGGGGTTGGGATGAGGGGAAGAAGAATGGCGGGATAATGAAGGTTTAGCTGCATAAGGAGAGTAGAGATTATGACTGGGTGGAGAGCAATTGGTAATCAGCAGAACTAAAAAGGGGATTAGGCCAGGTTAGGAAGAGACCAGATAAGACTGTTAGTGAATAGAAGCTAGGAGGCAAGGAGAATCAGGGTGAAGCAAGGAGTGAGGTGGAGACAGGACAGAAGGAAAAGAGTAGTAACAGGTTGGGGCAAATGGAGACAGAGTTCATTCTGAGGAAAAGAGTCAGAAAAATGCTCCTCTAGCTCCACACCCATTCCAGTTCCTTCTTTTAGCTTAAGTGGCAGACTTTTGTGAGTTGAATCTAATGTAACTTTGCTGTCGATGAACCTCCTACTTGTAAATATACTGCCCTTGGGAGACTTTTTTTTTTCCTCCTTAAGCTTGCTTTTACAATAAAAGCCTATAAAGGTTGCATGTAACTGGAAAAAATGTTAAAGCAATTCAAGTTGTAATGACAAACATTCATTTGCTGGGAGATAGTAGATGAAATTTTCAAGGTAGATGAAATTTTCAAGGCCCCTTGGCCAATTATATTCTTGGCCATTGTTTTATGTTCCAGCATAGTCTTTAATGAGTTGAGTTTTTTCTGTTTTTTGTTTTGTTTTGTTTTGTTTTGTTTTATATCAGCTTGGCCTGAGCATGAATTAGAGTTTTCTAATTGTAGATAATTTCAAGTTATTGAAATTACAAATTCACTGCAAATTTTCTGTTGCAGGTAACTTCAGTTGAAGGTACTGGCTTTGCAAGAGGTTGCTTAGATTACCTGCAAAATTTTTATATTACAGACTTGTCATTTTAGGAGGCACCAGGTGGAAGGTACCTTTAACAACAGCTTCCTTTCCATTTTCACCTGCAGCAAGTTCTTCTCAAGGAGTTCTTTTATTTGGTCACTTCACCACAAGCTTAATTGTCAGATGTATGGTACAAATACAGTTATTGTATGTGTTATGTTCATGGTTGAAAATACTCTTATTAACTGACCTGGGCTTTCAAACCTAGAATTTGCACAGGTTATCATCACACTACAAGGAACTGCCATCCTCCTACATGGGCAGGGTAGAGTAAATTCTAAATCCTATGAAGAGTATTCCCTGTATGCAGTCATTTATGCACTCTCACTCCACCAAGCATTAACTGCTGTGCTGTATATTACATTTATTTTTTTTTATACTCAGAATTTTATTAGATTTTCATGAAACACCAAGAAGTCTAAGTACATGACATTATCAATCACATTTGTCAGTCCGTTAGCAAATGATATCGAGTTGGTTTGTACATGAGCTGTTTTGGATGAAATCACGGAGTGATACTACGCTCCCATAATTTGCAGTGATTATGATCCTATCCGTCCTATGTTGTTTTGCGCGAGATGGATAACTGGCTTCAATTTATTCTTTTCTTCCCCCTCCCCCAACCTTTTTTAAGATTGGCACATTAGATTTTTTCCTAGTTTTCCCTAATTTCCGTAGTACTCCCTTGAGCTCAGCATTAATGATTCAGAAGTTCTTCTTCATTGCTGTAACTAAGGTCTTGCTCCTACATGGTAAAAGCCAGCTTAGAGTCCATAAGACTATATGTGAAATCAGGGTTGTCACTTTTCCATGAGCATCTTTACCTGTGCATTTACTTTCACTGAACTTCATCTACTATTTTAGTGAGGGTCTGATACAGCTCCAGGTTAGGACAGATGTCTGCAGTATCTAAATTCCAGTATCCCTCTCTACACTTGTTCGCATTCAATCCCTTTTGCTGCTACCTAAAATAACTTAGAATCATAAGAAAAAGTCACTTTACATTCACCCTCCCTTCCTTTCAGTTATTTAGAAATATGTTGGGCTGTATAAGTCCCAGAAAACATGACTGTAGAATTTCATGGATATCCTCTTTCTACATTGAGAACTGACTCCTCATCTCTGTTTCCAATCTTCTACCAATTACTTATACATTCAAGAATTTTCTTTGTAAATCTTCTGGCTTCTGAATTTCTTTAAGAGCCCTTGGTGGGAGAACTTGTCAAATGCCTCCTGGAAATCCAAGTAAATTGTATGATCATGGTGTATTTTATTCACCTGCTTGCTTCTCATTTAAAGAGCTTCTACTGATTTATGAGGCATTATTTCCCTTTTTAGAAGCTGTAGTAGTTTTTTCCTATTATATGTTATTTATTAATATATTCATTCATTCTACTCCTTATTATAGTTTCTGCTGAGTTGCCCTGTACAGATGATGGAGTTACTGGTCTGTAGTTCCTAAAGTCTTTTTGGACAACTGTCATTAGCATTACTTAGTTGCTGAGTTATTTGAGTTAAGATTATACATCACAGTTCAGTTAGTTCACGGTATGGTAACTCAAGAGTGACCATAAGGGTAACTGGAATACCATTCTTGGATAGGTATTGTCTAACCCTGGTGACTTGGTACCGTTCATTACATCTTTTTGTCCCATAAACTGTTTTAGAAAGACTTCATTTTGAGGTGGGATCTCTGATGTCTCCTTTATTTAGAAAAATTCTGGCTTAGGAATTTATCCTTTTTTTTTCTCTCATGCCAAACACTAATATAAGTATAAATTTTGTTTTTATGCTATGGCACTATCTTCCCTCATTTCTCTTTTATATCCTGGTCATCTACCTTCCTTACTAATTCCCTGGCAAACTTATGAAATCTCGGTTGCATTTGAAAAAGATTTTATGATTTTTTTTAATACTTTCTGCAAGTCGTTCCTCAAACTTTTCTTTGACCTGCCATATTGTTTTTACATTTAACATGCCAAACTTTATGATCTGTTCCATTTTCCTGGTTTGCACACTTCTTTATCATGTGCCTCATGGGAGAGGGAAACTGGAAGATCTTTTCCCCTTAGCTACTTTTCTGTCTTGGTTTTTCATGGGGTTTCTTTTTTCCTCCCACAAACTAACTTTCATTCACAACAAAGTTCTGCAGTTAAGCCGAAAACCTCCCTGTTCTGTTAGCAGTTCCTCTGGAACATTTCAGTTTCTCAAATACTAAAGTTTGAGTTGCCAGAATCAAGCAAACATATCACAACAGACAACGACAGTGAAATGTGTTGTTTCAAAACAGCTCTTGCATAAAGAGGATGCTCAGAAGAGTCAGCCTCTTCTGACTGTTGTAGAGCAACATACCTTTGGTGACAAATAACACATGCCTGCCACAGAACATGTAGGGTGTTTGTATGCAAAGCTCCATTTGATACTCCAAAACGCCTTGAAAGTGATTGATGCTTCAGTAGCAGTTTTCCTGTCATTAAAAAAAATCAAGAGCTAGAGAGAGCTAGAGAGAGATTTAGTCATATTTTAGCAACTTCTGGGTTTATATGAAAATATATTTGTGCATATATATGCATATCACTGAAGTAGCACTCTTTCTCTCTCTTGCTAATTGTACACTTCCTCTTTTTCTGTTTAAATTGTTAAATATAATAAAATATTCACCAAATTGCAAGGGTTGCTTTTATGATGAAGCTGGTAGAAACAGAAACGAGCAGCTTTGAGATAAGGATATAATATTCTATTATTTGTAACAAGTTGATTATGTTGAATGCCACATTTAACAGCTTTCCACAAAGTTAGCAACACTAATCGCTCAAGCTCGGAACTTGAAAGTCTCTGAACTGAAAATGATGAGGATTGACAAAGCTTGGCTTCACAAAACTCCCGGAGACTTTGCAAGACTTCTGTGTATTAGAAGTAAAACACAGTCAGCTAATGACTCCAGAATCTTATATTTACTAAAGGACTAAGTGTGAGAGATCTGTATATACTCAATCTTTTCAAGAAACATATTTTGTTAAAAGGACTTACTTTGCTGGGGAGCTATAAGTACTACTTCTTTTCCAGTCACTTTGGTGCATTTAAAAGATCAATGTTATATCTCTATAGGCTCCTCCAAAGCAGTTAATAATACTTCTAACTATTTGTAAAGCACCATTGATTAAGAAATGTCTACTACGCATTTCTTAATCATGTTAGGCAGGCATACAATATTTGGCAGTGTGTTAGTTCTTCTACCAATATCGCATGAAATTTTGTGTTGGCATAAAATAATTTTTATTCTTTGTTATCCATCATTTCTGTTTTCTAGATGCTTCCTCTAATTTCTACTGCTGCCGTTCTGTTTATCTCCTCCCACTCTCGCTGCTGCTGTTGCTATTCTCCTACCCTTCCTTTTTCTTCATTTGTGGTGCTCTAAATCTGTCAACCAGATGTAAGTTTCAGGAGTCCTGATTACAAGCAGATTTGCAAGCTCTTATATGTTACTTTCTATTTTAAAAAGTTGATTTGGGATTTGGAAAAAGCTCCCCATTTAGTTCTTTAAATAGAAAGAAAATACTGTAACTCAATAGTGACTGCTGGTAAGCACTACTGAAATGAACTCATGGCTGGAAACAGACTTGTGACATTGTTTGCTTTTATATATAATGATTTATTTTAATGCTATTAGAAAATGTGTGTAGAAGAGAGAGTTCCTTTTCATTTTAAGCATTTCTGAAGGTGTGAGGCCTTGTGGTGCCAGGGAAGTAGGCAAGGGAGTCTGTCTGGACTTCTGAAAAAAATATCCCAGTTAACTTCAATGACCTGTATGGTACCTATATTTCAACTGTAAGGCTGTTCCAAGTTATTGCATTACCCCTGGAAATGCATTTTGCTATTTTCTCCATACCATGCACAGAGCTAGCTGCACTGATTTATCAAAAGCTACATGGCAAAAAATGCTACTTCTTCCAGGCCTCTTGACTGAATAGCCATCTCTTGTATGAGGTGTGCAGGGACACTTTAAGCCTGTTTCATCAGAACAGTCTTCTGATATATTCTAGCATGCAGCCAGGTATAATGAGCAACATCCAAAGCACAGCTTTCTTCCCTTCTCGTATCCACACAAACACGCCCGCGAGTGGGCAACGTTGAGAGGCTGGATGGACCACTACTACCTGTCAAGACACACTCAGTGTCCAGAGAGAGAAAAGAAATGTAATTTGGCCATGAAAAAAGAGACTGAGACAAAGTGAGGCACGCCCCTGAACAGCAGTTGCCACAGTACGACCGCATTTCTTTAAAGAACATCAAGTAATGACAGTATTTAAACTGTAGCTTGTCAATAGAGAAGTGACAGTCAATGGCAACGTATGGTCAGGGGACATCTGAGACATGTTACATGCATAAGGTATATGCATTGTGATGGTCCTGCAGAGATATCCTAGGGACGTATGATATTCTCATGCTCCTCGACTTCACAGAAGTGCCAAGAGTTACCTCACACTGGACCTGATGTAAGGCCAACTAAAATCAGCTAGTGGTTAGCCTGTTTGTTACAGGCTTGGAATGAAGTCCGGATTTGATTATAAAAGAGAGCAATTTTACTCTAGTGATATCCAGTAGCAGTCATATCTGCATTCTAATGTAATCCATTTTATTAAAGTACAAAAAATTTTACTTAAAGATATTATTTCCTTGCCTGCAAAAGAAGCGCTAAATGTAAATTAAATTGTGTAGACAAGAGAAATATCTTAAACCTATCATAAAGTTTTGTAAGTTCCCAATTACTGCTCTTGAATTCAGAAGACAAACAAATACACTAAAATCATGACTTATTGCTGTACAATAAAAACAAATCTGGACCATCGTCTTCTATAAGATTAGATCAGCTAAAGAAAACAAAAGGAAATATTTACATTCACTTTAAAAGCCTTTTTTCCCCCTCTCCCCCCTAAATTGCTCAGAACGTTTTTGCACTCGAAAGAAAAATGAGATTTACGCATTGGTTTGAAGATGGGGGAAATAATAACATTGAAAAGGGATTATAATTAGTTTTAAATTGATAACTGCAGCCTTACCCTCCCCATCATCCAGTTCATTATGAAGCATGAAACAGATGCAACTACAGCGTAAGCTTCATATCATGCCGTCACGTATGCCACAGAAAACACAGCATATAGTTTTAACCTGTTTAAAAGGGGAAAAAAATGTCCTCAGTTCTCAGTGCTACCAATAATGATTATGGATTTTAGACCACGATGTTTGTGTCTGGGATGCTTCATCCTTCTGCCCAAAGTGGAAGTACCCTTAGATGTGTGGTGAAAAGGAGCCAGCAGGGCCTCCATAGCTCTGCTCTCTTCCTGCTGCCTCAGGAGAAATGAGTAACTTTAAAGATGAAACAGTTCAAGAATTATCGGGAAAGCAAAGACTGTGGCTGTAAGGGGCTTTTCCATGGGTTGGTCAGTCAAGCTTGGGAGGATGCTTATTACAACTTCCTCCATATCAAGCCAAAGCGATTTGCAATTCATATTCCCACCATGTATGTTTTACAAAGCATAATCCTTGAACTGGCTCTGCAGCCTTTCCTATACCTTGGATGTAACAGAATAATCTGCCGCTTTTCGGAGATTCATCTGTCTGAGAAAATGTATGTGTCTCTTTAAAACGATAGCATTCCTATTCCTATCGATATGCAATGCATATTTATTCACAGAATGAGCTGAACATTTACGTATTTGACAGACACATCATGTTTGTTACAGAGTTGTCATGAAATGGAAACCTGGAAGAAAATCATTGTAAATAGTTACAAAATGCTTACAGAACTGAAGTCCTAATCCACTGCAATCTAGAAAAAATGGTTATTTGATATATAATCAGTATCAGTTCTGAAATCAAAACCCAATGAAGATATTTTGGCTGTCAGCCTAGAGCACAATATGTACTTCATTGACAAGAGGGCTATCTATCTGAGCTGCACATGAGAATGCCTATAGAACGTTTACAGCAGCAATTATTAAACATGATTATTCTTGATCACAAGGGAAAAAGTATATTTTGTCTCCATCCTTTTTTATCTAATTATTTTACTGTATTTTCTTCATGATGTGGTTGTGTCTTGCAGTCTTTTGATTAATTGCTCATATAATACAAAGATTAATGTATATTACCTAATATTTGGTTACTGTTACTCAGAGATTTAAAAAACATTACATATATTTTATACTCAGTATTGAAAAAATCCACAGCAGAACTTTGAAGTAGGTATAACTGAACACAAAAGATTTTTATCGGCCAGTTTTGCACTTTTTATTAACATAAAAGACAAAGATAAACAGTCTGCATGAACTTCATTTAGAAGCTAGTTTGAAATGGCAGTTTCTCTTTTTCTCTCTTACATTCTCCACCCAGATACCCTCACTGATATTTAATGCATGAAGCAGTTTATATCTCCCTAGCCTGCAACACTCCTGTTTGCTTCTTGAGAATAATTTTTACTACTTTCTAACCAGGGTTAGAAGGTTCAGTCCTATAAACATTTTGTTTATTCGCATGCAAAAAGAATGGCTGAACTGGTAAGTTAAACTAGTTTTTAAGACTTTTCAGGACCAGAGTTTTTGCAGAAAATAAGTATGCATTTGTGCCTGGTCTGTTAACTTCACTCACTGATATGCAGTGCCTAAGTAAAGTTAGGTGCGTGATTTTAAAATTTAACTTCACTGGTAACAAAATAGGTAAAATGAATCATTTTATAATCCATATTGTCATAATCAAATGGTGCCAGCCAGGCCTCACATGTCAGGTTTATGATCATCATATTTTAAAATATAATGTAATGTTGAGTCTTTCTCTTTGCTTTTTGGTTTCAGAGTCTTTGGAGACACATAAGATTAATTTTCAAGATCTTCTCTGCCAGGAGGGTTAAAAATATACTTTTAAAAATATTACAACAGGGTTCACGTGTCCACAAACTAGCACTGCCTGCACAAAGTGATCTTTTTCTCCTTCATAATAACTGAATGAAAATCTCATTGTACATGCAATCCGTTTCACTTCTTTATGTCACAGAAGCATATTGTTTCCCAATCTTTAATTACTATAGAGTTAAAGGGAATCATGCATTAAACAAATTGTAAAGTTGGAAAATTACAAATTCTATTAGAAAACCACTTTTTCTGAAATTTCCAAATGATTAGCAATAATATAAGAAAGGGGAGACACGATTCTTTCAATGATATAATTTTCAAATTATATGCTCCATTTTATGCCATGTTTTCAATTGTTTTATTTTAGCTTAGACTCTTGTATTTTAAAATGATTTCTGAAACTGAAATAGAGAAGCCGGAGTAGACATCATAATTGGCAAGCTTACAAGCAAACTTTCATTTTTTGTTGTGTGTAGGATGTCTAAGTGGTAGGAAAGGAAATGGGGGTAACAGGAACAGGGGGAAAAATAGCATGCAGAAAAAGAGGGAGCAGTCTGGAAATGCAGCAGGTAGCAAAGAAACTAAGGGGCATATCACAGTTTCAGAGACAGTTTGCCTTTAATGTGAGTTTATGTTTACATGCCTGTAACAAGATATTGGCTGTCATTCTTAGCTCTATCTATCTTCTGCCCCTCATTTCCCTGTTGTAATCTGTTCTGATTGCCTCTGCCCTTTCCTCCCTTGATATTCTCCCATTCTTGACTTGTCTCTTCTTCTGTATTTATTTCCTGTAAGAGCTTAGGTCCCACTATTTCCAATCAAATCTGCTCAGGAGTAGTTCATAGCATGCTGGTTCCCCTTGCTGATAGCACTTGTGCCAGGAGGGTGAGCTCTGTGGCCTTCAGGGTGGTGGGGAAAGGAGACTAGTTGCTCTCGTCCAGTGTGTGATGGTGAGAACAGGTATGCCTATGGGAAGGCATCTCACTGGTCAAACGAGAGGAGCAAATGAGCGCTTGGGGGAATTTTAGCAGAAAGAAAAAAAGAGAATTAGGGTAGGAAATAAGAGGAGAAAGAGAAGTGGCAGCAGTAACACTGAAGTAGCGGTTTCTTTCTTCACCAAGGGATAATCAGTTTTATTTGTTGTAAATCACTTTTCCATTGGCAAAGCAAATTAGCAGACTGCTGGCCTAGTTAAGACGTTTTATGTGTTTACTTACCAAGTGAACTTCCAATGCATTTATTTGAGAAGTGACAGCAAACACCTCAGCACACCAGTCCAGCCAATCAGAAACTCTCTAAAGGTTTAAACTCTCTAAACTCTCTAACATGACCTCAAATATGTGATAGAGACCAACAAATTTATCTTAGAATTGTAAAAACGCCCATAGAAATTTGCCTGGAAATGCTGAGTCCAAAGAGAAAATGATACAATGAGCTTCAAGATTTCTATGGCAAGGAACATAGAAAGCAAGGAACTGAGCTTTATAAAAAGCTCAAAATATGGTGAATGTGGGCCATTTTTGTTTTGCATCAGCAATTTGCATAATAAAGGATAAACTGACAAAAGAAGTGATTTAAAACAAAAAGAGTTAGTTGAATAATTGAAAAGCACATTAAAATAACCAAACTTAAATGTAGGAAGATGAATAGCTCTTACACACTGTGATGAGGGGTGTACATAAAATCTTCAGATAGAAACAAAGCGAATTTGAAAATAAACTGCAAAAAAAAAATCATATTTCAGGGATTTTTTCAGGAAGACAGAAATACCTATATGCATGTACATGTATACATGTAAATGTATATGTATTTTTTACAAAGTCATTTATATTTTTATAATATGTCTGCTGACAGGGTCTAACAAATACAAATGGGAAAATATAATTACTATAGAATTATAAAACCAACTGTGAAATGTATTTTCTTTATTTCCCCATGATAAGTGGGGAGAAAGAAAAGCAAAGCGTGCAACTGACATTCCTTGCTTAATGCAGCTTACTTAGTGACTGGCATAATGATAAGTGATGGTAATTTACCTTAAAAACCTTAATGAGTGGATCATTACTATAGAGAAATGGGAAGAAAACTTTAATCCCACAGAGGCAGAGCTCCATGGTTGGCTGTGCAATAACCAGACAGAACTCTGAATGAGATTCCCAAGCTTCTGTTCCCTAGATAAAATTTTCTCTCACTCCACTTTTGCAAAGGTAATGAGGAGGTAATGAGGCTTGACTTGAATTTTTTCAGCACTTGATTCCCTTCATTCCCCAGCAGGTTCCCATAGGATAGAGTAAGATGTTGGATTTATATAAAAGCTGTGCTGATAGATAGGTGGAGGAGGTGAGCCATGCTATTTGGTTTGGGATTCTGTCTGTATGAGAAGGGGTTCAGATAAATTTCAAGTTCTTTCAGCACTGTCAATTCATTCTGATAGTTTCCACAGAATAAGACAATTTGACGACATGCAGACCTTGTCAGGGCTGTTGACTGTTTATTTTGTCACTTTACTGATACTAAACACTGACCTTTCTGTGCCACCTTTTCTTTCTCTTTCCCCCCATTTTTCACTGGCCTGATACATACATCTGAGTAAATAATAAAACCCAAAAAGGTAGGCAGAAACGTTGTATTAGATCATTAGCTTAATTTGAGCTGAAAGGTCTTTGTTGTAAGTTGGGGGTGGGAAGGGACCTGGGGACCTTTGCAAAGTATTTTGCTGGCAAGCTTGTTGAGATTTGATTGCCTTTGTTGTGATAATCTGAAATTAATTTGCACTTGAACCCATCTTTCTTCTGGGCTCAATTTAAACACGGTTATAATTATGCGCCCTGCATGAAATTGAGAACAGACACTGATATGACAAGTCTGAATTTTTTAATTCCCCAGGTACTAAAGGCTTTTTTCCCCACTTATCTCACAAGGTAATAAAACAAAATGTTCCAGTGAAGCACATGCTTAAGAGAGAGGTATTTGCCTGAGGGGAAACAGTAATAATCAGTGTATTGCTACACATTTACTCATGTACTTTCTCAGTAGGTCAATCTCTTTCTTTTAAAGTGATGTTAAACTTCTGCTAATATTGGTTGATTTGTACCTGGTACAATATAAAAAAAGTAGAAATGATACGTTTTATTCCATTTTAGCAGCTCCTCATCTAAAAGGCTTTGTCTCAAACATCCATTTTGATAGATATTAAAAAAAAACCCTATTGAAGACTACCTCCTAATATCCACAATTGATCTTAGCAGCGTACCTTTCTTGTTCTCAGTATGAGCTGTAATATCCTTATCAGCATTCTTTTAGTTTTAACCCCGATTAGTGTTTTTGGTGAGGAATCTCATTAACTACAGTAAGCCCATCTTCTTTTGTGATTTCCTTTGGAATTGTAATGTATGAAAAGGCCACCAAGGTCAATGCCCTGGGCACAAATTCTTCTTTAAATCATCATTCAGCTCAGAGTAACAACATTCTCCTTAGAAATAGACATTTTTAAAGATCTGGAGCAAACTGCTCAGTTTCTTGGAAGTCAGAATCATCCAGAAGGAAAAGCAGAAATTAAGAGCATAGGAAATTAAGTCTAGGGATCCACAGAGTCACTATTTGTTAGATACATCAGTTTTCTTTTAACCTGTGTAATTCTTCCACTCTCTGCCTCCTAAATATGTACACTATACCTTTTTGAATGAAAGAGGGGCATTTTTTAGCTACATTGGCCTATACTTTGGCTAGATTGGCCTAGATTTTGGCGGACTTAAAGACACTATTAAAGACATCTTTTAAGCTTTAGCAATAACAGTTATGTTTCATCTAAGTTATAGATTGCACTTTAGCTAAATTTCTTGTGCATGTTAAAGAACTACCAAAAAAAACCCTCTTTTTGCTACTTAAAGCAAAGGTGCTATTTATGCCATACTATTTGATTAGTAGCAATGTCAAAAATGTACAGAACATGCTAGCAGAGTACTTCACCATTGTCATTGCCACCGCACAAAAACAAATCAAGCAAAATAACAGAATAGCACTTCATTGTGGCTAAGTATGAGTCTGGATCTTGCCTCCTTAAAGGAGTCAATATTCATTTGAATTAAATTCATTTAAATTAAATTTTAAAATTCATCTATTCCTAGTTTGCTCAGATACCAGTTTGCTGAAATGAAGGGGAAATGGGAATGAATGTACTAAATCTATAGGTGCGCTCCACTAATTTCAGTAAGGCTGTACTCTAATCACAAAAATATGATATGAAAGTAGACACTGACACTCCATAATTGCTTTTTACTGAAATATTCAGCATCGCAATTTTGTGGAGCAGATTTCCTAAAGTAGCCCCCTATAAAGAAAATTCATGTTAAAAATTGCAAATGTACCTACTAATCTGTATAGTATGGGTTGACACAGTAGGGGGGTATGGATGATAAGACTTGTGTGGCCACACATGGTGCAGTACATTTCACTCCTTAAGTTTATGTGTTTTGCTTTCCACTGCCACATTTTCTGGTGACTTTATCTGGTCTCATTCAATCATGCTGTGCACATCACAGTCACTTACTGACAAGCAGCTCTGGCTGAAGCATTCAGAGAAACAACCTTCCCCAAACAAAGCAGGCAAGTCCTGTTTCTCTTAAGATAAAATCTGCTGATCTCATTATTGATTGTCTGCTTTCAGGGGTTTTGTTTCCTGAAAGTTTGATATGGGGCAACAGAGGTGACAAAAGATTGGCACTGCGACCTGGAAATTAAATGGTCGGCTATTAGATCAACGTCAAATAGGGTGAGGCTGAAGTGTTTGGCAAAAGCATTAGATGCTGTCTTGACTTAATCTCTCTCTCTCTCTCTCTCTCTCTCTCTCTCTCTCTCTCTCTCTCTCTCTCTCTCTCTCCCCCCCCTTTATCTTGAATCTGTTTTGAACCCTCCCAGGCAATTTACTATTCTTGTCATTGATTTTTATCACCTAATGTGCCCCCATGAAGAATTACTTTGTGAATGATAAAGCAGCTTCCTCATTTAAACAATTGTATGCCTCACCTTAATGTGAAAATAGCCACTGAAAGAAAAAACATTACAGTAGATATTAACATTAATCACTGACCAGTGCAAACCTTGTGATTTTGAAAGGAAGACCAGCTTCTCTCTTACTGAGAAGGGGAAAACTGTACTAGACGTTGAACCCACTCTTATTAAACCGTAACTATTAAGAAATGAATCACAGTAGTGAATTACAGTCTGTAAGCTGGAGGGAAGAAATTAAAAAAAAGGAAAGATCTGCTCAGTAAAGCAAATTTGCAGTTGACATCTGATGTTTTCTGCAAATAGATAGCGTGTTACGTGCTGTGATGCACTTCTCCCTATAAAGTGTTTTGGTCTGGACGTTTAAGAGGTGGTTGGAGTTGAGGACAGAGACGGCAGTGAAAATAATAAAGTAACCTTTTCTAGTAATCCTTCCTCATCATTCCTCTTTCTGTATCACTTCCTCCTCATGTGCCCCTCTATAGATCATCTGAAAATCCCTCTGTAGGCCCTGAAGAGAAGTTTAGGTGTAATGCGTTACATTATTAGCCACCTTTTTTTTTTGTTTTTTCAATTATGATGTCCAAGAGAAGATCTGTCTTTCACAGTAGAAGAGTTAGCAGTAGTATCTGGTATCTAGTATTGAGTTTTCCTTGCTTAAGGGCTAAGTATATTAGAGAAAGTTTTCTGTTTTGAGTAGTATTTATGTACACAAGTCAGTACCAGCATTCTTGTGAAAATGCTTAGCGAACCCACAAATCAAAGCCTTGAATCCAAACAACCATTTACTGTTTTTAGATAAAACAAGTATGAGTAAGAAATCATTTCAGCATGGGTCCCATTTAGAGAACATTTTAGAACAAAAACCCATTAGAGAAAAATTGTTGTTTCTTAGTTCAGAAGAACAGTGTTGTCTGGGAACAGCTCTTCATCCAGAGCTCTTCATACAGTTTTAGCTTGTGCTTTATAGATCTGAGAGAAAGTTTCAGACTATTATTGGAACAGGCATCCACAGCCTCTGTGAAAATTTTTTCTAGGGATCCACAAACTGGAAAAGGTTGAAATTGACTCTTTTAGCTCAACCCCGACAAACATAGGCTATAGCTTGTCCACCACTGATCAATCTTATGAGTTTACCATGTGTCTGATGATGCTTCATACTTTTCTTAAAGATTCCTTTCCTGCAGTCTCCTGAATACAAGACAATATCATATTGATTTTTTTTCCCCCAGCAATTTCCTTGCCAACTGGCCTGTGACTCATGTATATAGGTATTCTAAAATGGATAGGAATTCTAAAATGTCCTATTGACATTGTCCTTTGATCTAGTCTTATACTTTTGGGCAACTGGAGTTATGATCCTCGATCTGTGGGGGCTGATTGCATGCTAAAAGGTCAATCTTTAGCCAATTCTATGGCTAAATATATTTGTTGGAGTCCACTTTCCAATAAGATTGCTGTGAGGAAAAATCACTTATCTAGTTCTCCCTTTTCTCCTACCTTCAGGACTAAAAGATGGGAGGAAACGTATGAATGCCTTACAAACTTTTGCCATAGGAATCAGAAATTAATGTAAGTGAAGACTTCCACACTGACTTATCTCTGGAAAATACGTTAGTTCTTCAAACATATTGTTACTGAACTTGTCTTCTTTTAAGTTATGCTATTCAAAGTCAACTTTAGAAGTTTATTCCATTAGCTCTTTCAGACAACCTGACTGAATTACATGATAGAATATGTATGTATGTGGGTCCTAGGATGTCAGCATTAGCAGCAGAAATAGTTGAATGGGATAATGAAACAGTGATAACTATAACAGTAAACAATCTCAAAGCTCTCTAAGGTGAAAGTAAGTCTTTTAACTATTAACCCCTGGAAATTGTGGCATCGATTCTTGATTCTAGAGTCCTACGAGTCTGCATATGTGCGTGTCTATCCCTCCTGGTCACCTCTGCTCTCCCTTTTTATATGTTGTATAGGGAAAGAAGCACATTTAAAATATGCAAGTTCTAGTCCATAGAACTTTTTTCTTTGTCAGTATATTCCCTTAACAGCTCTGATTTTCTTGTTCTCAAACACTGAATTCTTCATTTTTCTTGTCTCCTTGACATGAAAAGAAATACATTGCTTTTCTAAAATGAACAATTAGAACCAGACTTCAGTTCTTTGAACTACCATATAAAGATTTGTGGTTGAGTTGCATATATGCTCGTCCTGTCTGCAAGTACCTACAAGGTTTTTTTGTCATTCTGAAGTTTGAAATTTTGTATTATACTTAGTGTACCAGCCTGCAGAAGAGACTTTGAGGCACGTATGGCTCTTTGTGTATCTGAATCCAAGGTCATTCAGAATTTCTAGTTTTTTGCTTCTAGGGTAGTACAATTCCCTATCAAAAATTACAGGGAAATGTGACCATAATCCAATTTAAAATTATCCTGTAAACACTTTAAAGCTAGTCACTTGCAACAGAATATTCAAAACTAAACAAAAAACACAAACTAACTCCCTGAAACTTTAGTTGTGTTTGGCCAAATAGTCTAACTAAACTGCTCTTCACCCACATTCTCCTGTATGCAACAAAAAGGTAAAAGGCACTTACTAAATCAAAGAAAAATAGAACTCAGCTACTGTGAAGACTAAGTTCAGCTTCTCAGTGAAATATGCTGCCTCTTTTTAAACTATATTAAATCCAAGGATAACTTAGATTTCGGGTTTGAGAATGTGTAGAATAATATGTCTGGCCTGCCTTTAATAGAAAAAAAAAAAGTAGGACATGTTGAGTGGTCCATAGCATAGACCATACTGAACAAGTAGTACTACATGTGCTGTGTCATCTTGCCTTATGGCTAAAATGAAGGCAAGGTCAGCCAAGACATTCAGCCCATATCCTGGGGCATATACCAATTCTCATTCAAATATACTTTTTTCTCTTTCATTCAGGGAGCTTTCACTGGAAAATCCATGTTAAGTTTTATATGGGAAATAGTAGACATATTTTAAGCAACCACTTAAAAATCACATTTTCAGAGTCTAAACCTTTTACATTGCACTGGCAACGGTGCAAAATCTTTCATCTCCGAATCCTGTGCTTCATTTTTAGGTAGCCCTAATTTTAAGTTTACGGATTTGTTTTTTTGTTTCTAATCATTAACATGTTCTGCTGGCCAGTATAATAACACAAAATGCCTAAAGTGCAGAATATTTAAACTGTCATTGGACAGGCTAATCATTATCATCTAGACAAGAATTAAGTTAGGGAGTAACTACCATGTGCTGTTATGCCTCCGGATCTGAGAGGGCAGTACCTCTAAGCAGGGGAGCAATGACAAGCAGCTGGGGACAGGCTGAGGACAGAAACTTCTTGACCCTACTTAGCTGAAACCAGAACAGCATGTCTGATTATAGCCTTAGGCCGTGTCCCCTTTTGCACTTTACCTACTCTGAAATGTTTGCTGTGTTGGGGTCTTCAGAAGGCAATTTTGTAGGACTGCTGTAGTGGCTGTGCTGCCCCCAGAAATGGCTTCTGGCACCACAGCATTTCCCCATAGGAGGCAGGGCAATTTGGAGAATGTTTGAATCGACGCTCTGATAAATTCTCTGTTAAGGATACGTTTAATTATTTAATCTATATTGTTTCTAGAATGTAATAAAAATGGTAAAAATGAATAATACTTAGGAGAAGCAATAAATACTATATATAAAGACTAAGGCTTTCTGTAGCTTTGAATACTCCCAAATTATTTTTTTATATATATCTATTAGTTAAGGCCTTTCCAGTTTACAAAGAACGAAACAATGCATGACATTTCAAAGGAAAGGCACAGGAAAGATAGCAGGGAAACAAAACTACAGACAATTTTAAAGGGAAATTTTCCCATTTGAGATTTCAGTTCACTTTCTATTCTTGTGTCCTTACTCCCAGCTATATTTTATGGTATTTAAATTCTGCCTTTTACCCATTATCCATGCTGAAGCTGGTAGGAGTCCCAAGAGCACTCAGATCAGGCTTAATTTAAAAAATGATAGCATTGCTATACATATGTAGGTAAAATTTCCTTCGTCATGGCCTACATCTGTGCTGTAGTCTCTTATAGCATCTCAAGCTGTGTACATATTAAATCTGTGGTGGATTAGGCACCTATGCCAGCTGAATGCTCCTTCAGTCTGAGCAAATTGCAGTGCATTCAGCTCTTCATATCGGCCAGTGAACTCAGTAGTAATGAGTAAGTACACTTGCTAAGGCAGAGAAACTCTCGAAAAAAAACGTTTTTATGCTGGGAAACCGACTTTCTGGGAGTATTTGTGGTCACAGATGCCTCATCTTGTTAGGAAATGGTGTTAAACCATGTGCTTAGCATTAATAAAGGCTCATCCAGGCAGGTCCCTCTATTCTGTCACTGCAGTGGCATCCACTGGACTAGCTCAATATTGTTACCCTCTCCAGAAAGATTTTTTTGCTGCACCAAACTTTTAAGCATTGCCTTAGCTTGTTCTCATCCCCATGACAGTGCCTTTGAATGAGAAGAAATTCCTTCATACAGGAAGTCATGCATTTCACACAGTCTCACTTACTTGCTGAGCAGGTACTCTTTGCTCAGTAAATATATTTGGCCCCAACGTGAATGCCAATACTGTAATGACAAAGAATTTATGATATTTATGATATTTGTTCATATAGTGACATGCATGTATACATGTAAATATATAGGCTACGTATAGTGACCTGCACAGGAACACAGAAAAATATCTAAAAGAAAATTTCAGTCCAATATTTTTATCAGAAATAAGAGGCAAATATACCATTTGGGGCAAACAGATGAAGTATCAATGTCCGACAAAGTTAGTTTTCAGAGATAATTAATGTGTATTGACACTGAACACTGTGTACTCCTTCTCTTTTTTAATGGTGTTACTTTTTATCTATCTTAGTTCTCACTAGAAGGAAGTGATGATGAAAGATATTTGAAAAGTTAGGCAAACTCTTTGAATTTCAACAATAGAGATGTTTGCAAAACGCTAGTCTTTTATTACCACGAACACTCCCCTTTGAATGGGACTTTATAGCTTTGCCCAAGACTTTTGTTTCTGTGAGCAGGAACTTAATATACTCCCATGTCATTTGTAAGGTTATATAAGAATTTCTTTTCATTTCTGACCATATTCTGCTCCTGGACCAATCCCTTTTAGAGCATATGTTTGATATATTGTCAGAGAATAGGAAGAAAACTTTGGAGAAGGACAGTGTTGAACCAGCTTCTGCGTCTACAGCCATAAAAATCAAGAGCTTTTGTGTTCTCAGTAAAAGGTAAGTCTAGTATTAACTTGTTACCTGCTGAAATCTTGTCAACTGATTTCGGTGGATGTGCATCATCCTGCCATCAGGTTTCCAGTGCTCTCAAGACTCAGCAAAATAGCAAGATAAAGGAATGGTTGTCTAAAGAAGAAAGTCATCAAATGACGACAAAAGAGTGTGATTTGATCCACTCAGGAAAGAAGTGCAAATATAGACAAACTTTGGCTTTGAAGGTTGTGACTGACCTCAACAGAACTGAACTAAAGCAAACCACACACAGTAAGTAGATGAGTTAAAAAGCATTAGCAGCATGGAAATTCCACAGTATAGGGCATAACAATTGTTTAGGCATGTACACTGACATCTGCCACTACGCATATTTGTTTTGCACTGGCTCCTGTTGTGCTGCTTCATGCATATGTTGTATGAGGCCAGGAGGAAACTGAGTAGACAAACCACTCCTGTCTATTGTCCTTCTCGGAACAGCTGAAGCAGCTCAGCAGCTTCTCGGAATTACTGAAAGATGCAAGTGCTCTTCATCTTATATTTTGCTCCCTCACTGTCTTGTGTATATTTGTATTGTGCTTTCCCCAGCGACAAAATGCTGAATAGCTCCAAACACACATTTCCTTGTATTTTCTGACTGTGGATTTTTGGCTTCCAACAGTACCTGATAATTTCAGCCAAGAAAGAAAATAATATCCTTTAAATGTGATGTTCCACTAGTAAAGAGTCAATTTTCTTTATCCATCTGCAAATTGTTTTGGACTTTGAATTATGCAGATTGTGCAATAAAGGCATATAACACTCATGTCACATGTTCCTAGGAAATAGATCTGTTTTATAGGGATATAACTCAGTTTGAATGTGGTCCTTGGTATTCTTCACTGGTCTCTACCAATTCATTAGTATTTAAATTTATGTTAATTTCATCAAGGTGTGAAAAGATCTTTTTTTGCATATACATGAACTAACGATATTACTATTCAACCAGCTATTTTCCTTTTTTTACCCAAGAGGAGCTTGTTGTATGGTAACAGAAAGAGAAAAGGGGAGATTATAAAAGAGTATTTTTGAAAACTCAGGAAATGTAGCCATTTTTTAAAGGAGCTATCCAGTATTCTCTGATCTGGTATGAGTAAAAATTTTGAATGGCATGTAGACAGGACATTACAGTTCTAGGTCATGTAAACAAGAGCTATCACATAGCATATGTGTATTATCTTACAAAGTTATCATCCTAGGACATTTCAGTGTTACACGTTAACTACTAACATTCTATAGAAAGGCAATTTGTGTCATTGAAGTGTATAATTGTACATTTCAAAGTTGAATAAATATTGGATCTCAAATTTGCAATGTTCCGAGGAAGAATGTAAATTAAAATTTTTGGATAAAGCAGCTCATACATTGAATTGGGAAACAACTATAATTTTCTGATGGTGGCATTCTCAGTTCGAAACAGGAAACAGATGCATTCCTAAGAGGCTAACTTTGACTTCTGTTATTCACATTGAGTGTTACCCTCCATCTTATTCCACTTGTGGAATAAGGCACTACTTCTACTGGGCCAAAATAATTCATCATGCTTAGTTAGTATTTATAAACTATATCCTTTTATTGACTATGTGAATGAAAACAAAAGGTATATTCAGAGCATTTCCAAAGACCTTTTAAGTAGCTCAACAAAGCACATAATACAGGCCTTGTCTTACAGGTCTGTGATGATACAGTTTAATAGTGTTATAAGGCTATGTGGTGTGTAGTTGTCATGATGGTAGATTGTGCAGGTCTGTATAGATTTACTGTCATTCTTTAAGCTTTTCATACATGGCAGAGGTTGTCTGAAGCACAGCAGGAACATGAAGCTTGCAGGGGTTAAGTGTTACTTGCCTCCTGGCTTGCTACAAGGTCCGCCCTGCACACATACAGAGATGAGGTGCGGGGTACATCCGTCACTGGGCTGATGACATGATGGATTACTCATGTCATTGTCAGTACAGTCAAAATCACTCTGCTGCCGATAAGGTAGTCCCTTTTCTTTACTCTGGCTGAATGAAGCTATTTTCCCCTCTGGTTTTAAAACCGTAGATCTTACAACTACCCCTAAATCCAAGATGGAAAGTACTATTTTTAATTGTACATAATAGCTTTGGGTAATAGGAGACATTCCTCTGAAAATCACTTTCAAAATGGACAATGCATATTAAAGCCCTTACATCACTTGATTTCTCCCTATCCTGAAAAAAAACCCCAAAACCAACCAAACAAAAAAACACTCTTAAGGCGGACACGGAATATTTTTCTGAACTCCCTATTCCTCTCTATTGGTGGGGCAGGCTTGGGTTTGAATTGCAAGTGTTGCTTGCTTATTGTTATTCTTTTTAGGGTACACAAGGAACGAGACAGCTATCTGTAGAAGAGAATAAGGCACTGAAACCAGGAAGTACTCTGGAAATCTTTTCAAAAGAGCTTTGCGATACAAGGCTGTGCCAATAAGAATATTCAGTCGAGGCCCTAATTCTGCTTGGTTCTGAGTTAGTCATGAACTTTTCTGCCAGACACTTTATCAGAAATTAAACCCAGGCTTAACTGTTCAGACAGGAAATATGGGGGACAGAGAGCAGCCTGATGCTACAGCCTTTTCTCCAAGCCTGCCCCTTGCCAGCTTATTCTGTAAAACCAAAAGGACATGAGCTGGGGAAGAGAAGCTGAACACAGCTAGGACAGGGGCACTGAAATGCCAACTGCAGAAGAGAAATGCTGAGCACAGCAGCTGCTTTCCCGGAAAACCGCCATCACCGAGAACTGAAGGATAGATGCCATCACACATCTCTGGTCTTCCCCAACGCAAAGTTTTACTCCACAATGCCTTTCCTACGCTACTCCTACGAGCCTAAGAGCAGGATTACAATTCAGCTCATTCTTTACTGAAGTCATGGAGGAAATACAGCTGATGCTACAAACAGACGCTCATATTTGGTGGACAAGGGTGAAAGAACCATCCTGAGCTTCACATTAGGCTACACAAATCCAGCTCCTGTGCCAGCCCATAGGAAAGTCTAATGCTTTCATGATGCACAGCAGTAGTGTTGGTACACAATGAGCCTATCCACAACTCATCTAATTGTTTCTTCTATTCTTAGCTGGAAATCAAAAGTTTCACTGCAGAAATCCTGCCTGCAGACAGAAATTGGAATCATTGCCCAGTTACTGGAAACCAAAGAGAGTTGTTATGAAGTATATGCATGAATGTATACAACAGCAATAACCTTTTTCTTATTCAAGGCCTCTGCAGCCTGTGCTCTTCATATGAAATATATGGAATAATTTCCATCACAGTGTAGTTTCTGTTTTATTTACACTTGCCTAACGGTATGGGTGTTTATCTGTGTGCATGGATCTATCTACATCACATACAGAGTGTAAACATCGTTTGTGTTTGTCTGTATATATCATCTCACATCTTTGCAAATAATCACAGAGAACACAAAAAATTACTAAATTATTTCCAACTTAAAAATAGAAATGCTTTCAAAAAACACACGGTCACAGATGTCTGCAAAGAGGAAGATCTTTCTACAGAAGCTACGTGATAGCTGACTGGATTTAAAGAGAGACAAAACAACAAAAAGCTTGTATACGCGCATCAAGAGCAAAAATGATACATACTCTCCCATACTTACACACACCCATAGGCTGATCTATCTAAATAGCTTTATTTTGAAGTTTTAATCAGTTTTAAACTGAAAGTTATTGAGGAGAACTGTGTGGTCTGAATTTTAATCCCTGAACCCACTGGCTTCTTTTTTATCACATGTGGTGTGGCCTTGAATTGCAGAATGTTTTAAACATACATAATGAGCTCAATGTCAAACTGTTGAGCCTTTTGTCTTTAACAATACACACTTAGCTCAACTAAATGAATAGAAATTGCTTTAGTGAATTACAAAAGCCAAGGTTTTACAGTGCACTAATACTGACATTAATTAATTTAGACATTGTCATATTTTGCAAACATATCAGGTTAAAATCAAACTCCAAGAAATGTAACACACACTAGTAAAGAGCCCAAATTTCAACAGGCATAGACGCTGGATAAAAGTACTTCTTCCACTACATGAGCAATTTTTCCTTCCTCCGCTTTGTTCACATTTACATCGGATACACTTAGAACATATACGGTACTGACTGAATGGCAAGAATCGGAAAGAAATAATGTAAACAGTACGTGTAATCTCTCTAACTTGGAAGGAGATTAGATCTCCAATTCATAACAGACACTTTCTCCTATCGTATTTCCTAAAGGGTGTTTGTAAGAGGATAACTTTTCTAATGTTAGAAAATGAGAGAACTGACTTCCCCCACCTAAAACCAGGAACAGTATGCAGAAATTTACAGTGAATGGCAATTCATCCTTTAGAAATCCCTTCAACCCAGTACTAGAGTTGCTGCCAGAGATCTGAATGCCTTTGCCTAAATCTCTGTAATCCAATAAGCTTTTGTGTTTAGCAGCTTGTTTTGAAACTTGTATAGCACCCCAGCCTGTGTCTCCGTATGTTCGTTTGCAGGCAGGTGAGTGCCCGAGGGCCTGATTATTATTCAAGCCAGGAGGCCTTCACAGCCCCAACCAGAATGTAATTTGTAATTAACTGTCATTTACTTCTGTCTGCACTGACTTGTTGTTCAAAAGACAATGTATCTGAGCTGGTCACTAGCTTCTCTTTGTTGTGTATATGATGTCTCTCAGATCTAGTTGCATTCGTAATGTTTAGAAAACCAAGTGCTTGCACTCTTGAAGCCAAAGTGCAAAGGGGATTTCACTGATTCCCCCCCCCCCCCCAAATAAATTAGGCGTATGCAATTTTCAACACTTAGGTATATAAACTGTAGTGTTGGACTGGGATGAGTTTCTGAGCAGAATAATTAAGTTCATATGAGACATAGTTCATTGAATTCCTTTGCAGATAGAGCCTGCACAATTTGAACTTACAGTTGAGGACTGTAATATCAAAGCGTATATTTAAGTTGCGGGAATTTTTCTTAATCCGTTTTAAACAATGCAACTGTATTTTCTGACAGAAGAGGGGCCACTAACGTATTCTGTGAATGTACCCATATCATGAATTTGTAATTGTCCCCGTGGTAATCTTTTGTTAGCTGAAATAAACAAAAGCATAACATAATATCCACATTTATTTCTTTAAGAATTGTGCTTTGAATTGTTACTGAAGTAATTTGAATTCACAAACATTAAGGGAAAAATATCCTTTTCTGTTTAAACTCTTTTGTGCGCTTCGCTGCAGAGAGAGCCTGCGCGGCCACGTTTAACGGTAAATATCTGCCCACAAAGCCACTTTAAAAATAGGTTAAGCTTATGTAACCCCGACCTTTAGCTCAGCTTAAAAACAATAGCCGGTTATTTCGTCGGAAGGGAACGCTGGGCCTATTTCCTCTCCTGTGCTGCTGCCGCGGTTGTTTTTGCTGCTGGTTTCTCTGCAGGTGCCGGCGCAGCCCCTCGGCCCTGGCAGCGTGGGCGAGGGGCGCCCGCGGCCCCGGGGCAGCGGCACGGCTCCTGCGCCGGAGCGTGCGCCCCTCAGGAAGGGTGGCACCTCCCTCCGCTTCAGCACGGCTCTCCGGCTTCCTGGCTTTCCCAGTACTCTCCTGTCCAACTGCACGCTCCGGGCAGCGCATGCTGCTCAAGGAGCTGCAAGGCAAGACTCGGTAGCACTCTTCTGTAATATTAAAAAAAAAAAAAAAAAAGGGGGGGGGGGGAGAGGGGTGCAAGGAGAAAAGAAAGAGAAGGAAAAGATATGTCTGCAGGAACAGCCCCCCCCCCCCCCCGGTGATTTGCATAAAGTTGGATTAAACAGTGCTTCAAGCCCCAGAAGACTGATTACTTACACTGGGCCTTATTAATTATTTCCTTCTGTATTTGAAACAATTAACGAGAGGAAGCAAACACTGTGCAGCTATCTCTTTAAGACTTTAAGCAATAAAAAAGCCGAAGACCCAAAAGAAAGCCTGCTTTTTGTTGAGTGTTTTCTGTTCTTGCCAGCCGCAGAAGGGATAGCAATTCCCATGTGTTATCAAAAGAGACAAGCAGCAGCAGGCTTTAGCACCTAGCTGAGCAGGATTGCTACATGCCACTCTAAGTGCGATTAAGCTGCCTTTAGTGCACCAGTGACATCACTGATGGCTCAAAGCTGCAGCTACTCAAGAGTATTAGAATGCATTTCATGCTTGGCTTACTCAAAACTGCAGAGCTAAAATTTACACCTTATTTGATGTTCTTCTCCCCGCTGTTAATTGGTAAAGGGATCTCTGACCCTTTTGATCTCCGCTACAATCCTCTAAATGCCCAGGTCTGCTAAACTGTTCAGCAGGAGATGCTCAGCAGTTGCCCAGTAATGTGAAGTCTTTTTTTGGCTTTCTTGCCTTTGGTTTACATCCAAGTTGCACAGAAATAAGAGATGACAGTTGTTATAGATATGCTGGTTTAATTACTTGTCAGCTTATAGCTGATATCTCGGCTAGCCAACGTGGAAGCTTAACTTTCTTCTAGTAGCTTAAAGCATGACCAACTGCTAGTGCTTTAGTATTTAGCCATAAAACTCTGGATACATTTAAGATAAAAAATAAAATAGAGGAACAGCCTTTCTGATTTACTTGCAAAAGTGATCAGCTTTTGGTGCTCTTGATTTCATATAGATCTTAGGCAATGTAAAATTATTTGGTCATATTGACATCTAAGTGGATATCAGGCTTGTTTTAATTCCAATTTATAATTGCATGGGGAACAGTGAATATACTCTTTCCCTGGTACCCCTGAAATGAGAGAATTAATATCTTTATGAGAATAAAGCAAGCTGTATTGAGTGGACTGGACTACAGCTATTATTATATAAAGTTTTATCAGCTTTCCTTGAAGACGATTCCCTTCAAAAGGAGCCTAGCACATATAATCTTAATATATATGTGATTAACAGTGATTAGCATACCCATACCTCTGTATATGGCTGAATTAATTATACAGAATACTGTGAATTTTAATGGAAATGACGGCATCCATTAAACACCTTTGAAGAATTTGCTTAGCAAAGAACAAACGAGTAATGCCGTAATAGTTGTTGCCTGTAGGTGAAGGCTGGCTAAAAAGTGACCCGAGACTGTTTGAGACTGTTGAGACACATGCTCTCCCTCTTCAAACCCTGTCAGAGGTTTTTAGTGTTTATCCCAGGCTTTGTTATCCCCCAAGATACATAGTTTCCATTGAAGTGAAACAGATTATTGGTTACTATAGTTTCGCTATTGCTCAATTCAGGGCTGTGAAAAGGCAGGCACAATAGGTTTAAAAGTCCAGTTAGGACAAATGAATCCATGTTGTGAAGAATGAGAGAGAAGATACCTGTCCTTGTGTCTTTGATGTATTCTTTATTTTGTATGATAGAAGGGGAATTAGTGGAGGGTTAATTGTTCAGCGCTTGGAGCTCTGTTTCTCCAGTTTACTGCAGAGTGAAATGTAGTGCTATAAAGACAAAGTGAATATTGTTTGACTTCTCCCCCCCTCCCCCCAAACCCCAATTTTCAAGATGTGCAAGATTTCTGTAGCTATGTGGTAGAGACAGAAATACAGATTTGTGAGCTTAATCTCTGGCATTACATTTTCCCAGCACCAAGTCCATGTAGTGTTTGCCTCCTTTCTATGCCAAAATGGTAGGTGGCATTTTCTTATTTCCTGAGAAAATTACTCCACCCAGAATTTTGAGGTTAAGCTACAGAAAATTTACATTAAAGAAACTGAAAATGTCAGCTTTCACAAGGCTACATCAAGAACCCACCATCTGAGCACACTGGCAAAATTAATGTATTCTAGAAGGCCAACATACGAATGTTAAGAGGGACTTGATGCTACAGTGCAGATTAAAGCAGTGGCTTTTGTGCCTCTGGAAGCTATGTTTGCATTCAGCCCAGTATGACTAGGAAAAAAGTTAATTTGATTTGATAGCTGAAAAGGTCACACATTTTGTTCAGCGCCTTGCATGTTTTTTTTCTTGACTAGATTTCTCCATTTCAGCCACAGCTCACTTCTGAGGATTTCTGCTTTTTGATAGCCCGTGTTGAATCCTGCCAAGAAACAAGTTGTGGGCAGCACTCTACAAACAAGCACGATAGCAAAATGGACATCCACTGAAGTCAAACTGATTTCCACGCTTATTCGGTTTCATTCATCCTGTATTTCTTCCGTGCAAGTTCATTGGGAGCAGGGAGAAAGGATAGAGGGGAAGAGATTGAATCAAGCTCATCCAGCAAAACACAACACAGGTAAATTACACAAAAGCCTAAATATTGACAATTTCTACCAAAAGTACAGCCATCTTCTCTGAAAGTGTTATTTGACATTGCTGAAGGTTTCATCTTGATTACTTTCAATAAAATCCAAAGTAAGGATGACTGTCTTGGCTCACTAAGCAACAAGGTTTTATCACTAATTACAATCCTTTATTACCAGTAGTTTAATAGGTTTATGATAGGTCATAAAACAATTCAGCATGGGAGTACATAAAAGGAATAGGTTATACAGCTGTGACATCTTAATATCTATTCATTGTAATCATTTTATGATCTTTAATGGTAGTATTTTTTAAATAAGTTTGTATGCTTTTACGTGGAATAGATGGCCACCAAAAATGGGAGGTGGAGGAAAACCACATAAATATAGAGTAAAATACTTAATGAGGCATTTTGAAAACTTCTAATGTCAAAAGCATGTAGACTGTATCACGCATGTGGAGTCTCATTATGGGTAATTATAATAAAATTATAAGTGCTATAATAATTCTAACCTTGAAGGCACAATAAAGGATAGTTATATTTGCCTTCCTAGCCCACACATCTGAGTCGTTTTCCTCATTAATTATATTTCATGTAAGTATAATTATGTAGTGTGAGAGTAAAATTCGAAAGCATTTGCTAAATCACTGTTAATGGCAGACTTATTCTTCTGAGCTTTAATACAGCTAATTATATCTAAAGTTATAGGGTGAAATAAGAAATAGATACAAAGTAAAATTTACACTGTACTGGTTTTTTTTCTACTGATTTTTTTATTCTGTAATCTAATTATTGAAAAATAAGTTAGTAAGGAGAACTGATTATTGATTGAATCCATAGTAAAAGTCAATCCTGCTTCCTCCAGTATAAGTTATTTTGATGCTGGTTTCAGTGGAATCATGTTGAGCCCAAAATCTACATTTTTGTGGCACAGAACATTATATTATGTGTTTATTTATTGACGTTTATTGAAGATGGTACACCTATACAAAATACAAGAAATGCAATATTGAGGTTTCTGTTTTGAGTATGTGATTGATATATTAAGTCACATGCTATGCATTATAGCAGAAAACAGTGCTTTGAAATGCTCTAATACTTAATTCAGTAAGTTTTGACTTGTCATATTTGTTCACAAGTCTGTACCTTTATTTATCTGGTAATAGGTATATAAGTACCTTTGATGGCAATGTAATTATCTCAAATTTATCTTGAAAGTAAATATAAACACAGTAGTGCAATGTAGAATAGTTCAGTACTAAGATAACTTTTTCTGTCCGTTTGTTTGATTATTTGCTTCCTGTTATGGCTATTATGTAAATAACTATGAACAACACTATATATTTCAGAGTAGGTAACCAAATATATTTTCACAGACAGAAAATAGAAGAATAATAACTCAGAATATAGTAGAAGTTAGTAGAAATTAGTAGTAGGGGAATTAAGTAGGGGAAGTAAGTAGCGGAAGTTAGGGTAGCTATTGCCTTAAAGAAGTAATACTCAAGGAATCTCTTTAAAACTTCAGCCGCTGAAGTAACCGGAGGGGTGCAGTCTAAATTTCTTTACAATGATCTGAACATATGATTTCAATGTTACTGTGCACTATCTTTGAATAAGGTGAAATATATGGAGATCCAATAGGCCTTCCCAAAATTGTAATTATAAATTTACTTTCTTTCCTCTCCCTACCATATTTCATGAGTTATTACTACAGAAGTGCATATAACTACAGAGTGTATGTGGCAATATAACATACCTAACATAAACATAAGTGTATTTTACGTATGCAAACACACACACATACTCATTCACAATTTTTTTTTTGTATATTCTTGCATTAGCTGTACCCTGATGTCAGAATTTAGGCATACTCAAAGGCATTAGCTTTTCTGCTCTTTACAGATCACTAAATGTGCTGAATGGTGACTGCTGGCTTTCTGTGTAAACTAAGGTATCCAAGTAAGCAGTATTCTCTTATCAGGACCGATCATGCTCAGGCGGAGAAGATGTTCCATAAGAATGCAGTAAATCATCCTTTAGTTATCACTAGGTGTTTTATGGAGCTGCAGACCTATCTCAAACAAAGTAGCTATTTAGATGCATGTCACAGGTTTATATACTCTCGACTTTCCGGAGGATAGGACCTCTTCAAAGAGCAGTATTTTGAAGTACCTTATAATGGAAGAGAGAAACCTCAGGCTTAATAAATTTCTTCCATCCCCCACTACAGCACTAAGTTTTAGGTCTGGTTATGACCTAAATAACAATGGAAGCAAGACTAACAGGGAGAGGATACAGTCAGCTTCTTAAGTACTGTTTCTGAACCAAGACACCAAACATCTTTGCCTTCTTGTTTCCAAAGACTACTTAGTCTTTTCTGGGTAGATATTATATTTATTTCTTTAAATGAATAAGGAAAAGGTTCTTTTTCTGTCAGAAATCCCTTCCTTTCCAACTTTTCTTGGTAGAATTGCAGTTCATGGAGCTGCTGGAAAAATGAGGTCCCCTGGACTTGGAAGAAGCTGTGGTAAAACACAAGGAATCCTATCATTCCAGAAAGTGCTTCCTGTTGTGGTCCTGAGGCCCTTCTCCCTCCAGAACCACCTTAATGTAGTACCTTTAAGTGGAATTTGTGAGAAAGGTTTGAAGAGCTCTACTGAGGTACAGCGCTGATGTGGTTCCCTTATGACTTAAGCTGAGGCTTTCTGGTGGGTTTACTTATTAGTTTCAGCTGATGCGGTGTTTGCAATATAACACTGCAGTATTTGGCGAGCCAGACACCTACTCTATGTCTATGTTTTATTAACTAAAAGAATAATCTTGCAAGTTACACACTCATGGCCTTATTATGTGTTTAAATATGAAGATCTTTTCATGCCTATCAGTTTCTCTTTACACAGAATGCAGTTATTAATTTGCAGTTATTCTATTTCTGATTAAATGAATAATTTCCCTGAGCAAATAGTCAGTAATAAGTGAAATAGGTTTAATTATTTTGATGCCATAGTGACTATTTCTTTTCTTTGTTTTTGGAAGTTCTCTTTATTGAGGATATCTCTATGAAGACAAGTTAGGGGCTGAGGCATCCTGCAAATAAAATCATTTCTACTCTTTCCTCTTTTTTCACATCCTGCTTTGGGTAATGTTTTGGCTTAGGTTTTGTGGAATCGCACTTTCACAATATCGTTCTCTCTTGCTTTTTGGGTATCTTTTTTTTTATTTGCTTTTGCCTGCTTTGCACATCCCATACGAAATGGTAAAGCCAATGAAGGATTCAGTTGTGATAAATGGTATGTGTTGCCATAAATTAGATCCACTGAATAAGGTATGCACTTAACAGCCCCTAACTTTTCGATGCTTAGCTCTCAGACAACAATCAAAAACCCAACCTAGTCTCCCTCTAAAGGGTATCATCAGCTGTTCAGCAAATAAACCTGAACACCCACGTGTGGCGTGAGAAACCAGCTGAAGCAGCTGATAAGAAACACAATGTAAGGCTTGAGTCTGATATCTCAGGCTGCTCCTCTCTAGAGTTTAGTGACTATTTGAAGGAAGAATACAGAACAGCACTGTCCTTATGGTATCCATATGTTGGAAGCCTCTTTTGAGCATAGCTGAACTTATATAGTCTTTTCCAAAGCCATTGTAACGATGATAGAATGGCAATTATTATATTCATTATTTTTATTACCATTTAAAAACAGAAATCCTGAGTTTAATTTTGCTTGGAGACAATCACCTTCTTCGAATGTAACTGGAATGATTTTTCACCTTTGGGTCATAAACTGTCAGAGCTTTTTCATGTCACAAACTCTTTCTATTTTGAGAGAAGTGAATGAATCTTCCTTCACTCTGTGAGGGAGTAATGCAACAGGACTGCCACCTTCTTAAAGGCTAAAAGCTTAGAAAAGTTGCCTAATTAATAGTACTCAACTGAGTGTTCCTATAGGCCAGCTTTCAAATGTCTCCTTGGAATTGTCTTCCTCCAACGTTCACCAAGATCAGTAGAATTAGGACTGAGGCCTATGGCTCTCAAAGAAATCGTGCATTATGAAGACAATGTTAACAGTATAAAACTATAGAGGTATAAGTCTTCAGTATAAAAAGAGCAGCAGAGCATTGCTCATATCTTCTACTATTAGCATTCATACAGAAAATTGTACTTAGCTTAAAGTCTTTCTTCATTGCCCTATTTATGACCTGGTGGACGAGGTCAAACCTGCCCATTTATCTCTGTTTTCTTTCTTCTGATTAACTTAAGGAAAAATTTAAGGAAAGCATACAGGAAGAATTTCTTTCTTCCTGTATGCTTTTGCATCATGTTATAATTTGCTGCATAGGAGGTTGTTTTCAGCATTTGTGCTTACTATTTGTTGTAGACAATACCCAGCATATAGCAGTTTAACCAAATTGGTCTCATGGAGTCAAATCGTCATCTCATGTAATTTCCTCTATGCATATCATATGAAAACATTATTATATGAGATTTGTACAAAAATGAAGAAGTGTCACTGTTTCACAGACCTACCTGTCTTTGTCATGAATATTTCCCCATTTGTAGTTGTATCAAAATCATTGCTGGATTTTCTTTATCTATTTCCTAGATGCAATTCTCTTCAAATTTTCACTAAAATCCTCTTTAAATGAAGGTGGTGTGTCAGTAAATTTGTACATCAATCAAGATTGGCTTCCAGTTAAGATTCAGACTGGTTTCCTATGCAATTCTTGTCTGACTTTCTATTCAGAGTTGAAAAGTACTTTATCTTTAAAAGAAAAGTTGTAATCACTAACTTGCTTGAATATGACTCTACAAAATGAAATGTTCATGTCTAATTTAGGATATCAAGTTATTGCAGATCGTGCTGTTTTAATTGGTATTCTAAAATTTCAAAATCTCTATTTAATTGATTTTTGAAGCTTACCGGGATCAGGTTTTGTATTCCTTTCAACTATTTATACTTACTTACAATTCCCTCATGAAACAGTTTTCAAAATTCCATTACCTGATTTTGGATAACTAATAACAACAAAATCATTTAATTTTTAAAAGTGTAATAGAATTTTTTTTATTGTATATTAGAATGTTATCTGCTTGTTGCTTTAACGATAGTCGTACCTGGAATGTAATGTACACTTTAGTTTGATTACAAGAGATGTTCTTATATACCTAAAATGGTCATTCCATATAGTATTGTATTTACTTGCAGAGAAAAGGAAAACTACAGAAAATATTTGCATTGCATCCATTTGAAAGCTTTTGCTTTTGTTTGTGAAGGTCATTCGCTTTTCCAAACATATGGCATAGTGTATTTCATAGCTAGGTATATTCATAAAATCATTACAAAGTTTTAACAGTCTTTTTGGCTTAAATTATTCCATACAAAATGCGTTCAGATAATTCAGGAAGGCCTCATATTATGTGAATGAGAGCACTGCCACTGCAAAGAAAGAGGAGGATGAAATCAGTTAAGAATAGTGTTCCTCCAACCTATCCAACCTATCAAAAAAAAAATTCCAGACATCTTCTTTCTGAAATCTCTGAATTCAGCACTGGACAAAACAACATAAGGGAAGTTTTACTTGTTTCCTTTAGTTGCACAGTGTTTTACGTTGCTGGCAACTTGTTTTCATCAGTCAATCAACCTCTCTTGTTCTCTACCACCTAACAGACCCGGTCACGAGAGACATTTTCCTTCATCCAAGCTAGAAGTTAGTTAGATGACCCATGCAGCATTAAGGTAAAACGTCACATGAAAGAGGAACTTAAGCCCAAATATCCAAATTTAATCCAGTCTTTTGTGTACATTGGTACTTTCGAAACCCACCACTTGCATTCATGAGTAATTCATTTTGTCAGTTGTCTTAGTAACCCTCTGTGAGAACAGGGCATTTCGATTTGGCTCATAACTATTATTCCTCTCAAATTCCCTGTGTTTAATTTGGTCTCTTCCTTGGGAGACCAAAGAGAGGAGAGACTTGGGAGAGTGCTTGCTATCTATCAGAGACCAGCTTGGAGGGAAGGGTAGAAAGGATGAGAATCTTGAAATCATCTCCACTCCACAGAGCTCCAGGCTTGCTAGGCACTAAATACTATTGCTATGCCCTTCTTAAAGCAATCTCACAAGTTGGACAGCATGATTTATTAGAGCTAAGAGACCTTACATTTGACATCAGATGTAACTAGCACAACTGCACCAGTTCCCAGCCTCATTTGATTCATACCCAAATTAATACCTCTTGGGCAGGATCTGAGCCAAAAGCCTCAGCATGCCATTCAACTGGGTCTCGAGGGTTTCATACATGCTCAGATTATGCATGCCTTTAATCCTATTGCACATTAAACAGCATGAATAGGACAACATCTTGGTCAGCTGAAATCCTAAAACAATATTTAGATCAGACTAACTGGTACTAAGCATCTTGTACTTAGCTGCTCCCCCAAACACAGATTGTCTCTCCTTGCCCACTGGGTCAGGGATCAAAAAGACTAAAACTTACAAATGATCCCCCGCTGGCTTCCAAATCCCAACCACAAAATCTTTGCTTAAAATCCTTTGGAAGAGTAGAAGTAGTCACTGAGGTGCAGCCGTCACTCAAAGTTGTCTCACTATTATCTTTTACTCACCTCATCTGTTTGAATTTATACTTAACTTCCACTTAAACTGTATTTGGCTGAAAACTGAAGTAGCATTTTGTTATAGTAGTATACTCTTGCATGCCCTAGCATGCAAGGTTGCTAATTAATGCTTCTGGGAGCTTCTACAGTACAAATAAAATGTCAGTTGCAGGCTGCAAGAATTGTCTCCCACTTCCACTAATGTCTGTTTTTCCTGATTACAGCTATCTAGCTTACAAATTTTTTGAGATATTGCCAATATTGAAGACCTATAATTACCATAAAGGAATTTAATAACTTGGTTGATCAGAGTGATAGAAAGTGGATGAGAGTTATCATCATGATTATCATTATCATAATCCCTTTATGGTCGCATGAGGAAAGTTCATTCAAAATACAGAATATTGAAATATGAACAGCTGATGGGGCGAGACGGGATCCACCTTACCAAGCGGGGCACGCGCGTCTTTGCCAACAGATTGGCCAGCCTGGTAAGGAGGGCTTTAAACTAGGCAAGATGGGGGAAGGGGAGTGGTATAGTGGCAGGGGAGTCAGTAAAACACCGTTCAAGCCAGGATGCCTCCAGCGGGTGCATACAACCAGGGGAGACAGCATGCAACATGGCTATGGAGGATCCTCTTGCACCTCTTCTGGGAAGCCTGTGTGCTTGACTGGCTCTCTCAAATGCCTGTATACCAATGCACGCAGCATGGGGAATAAGCAGGAAGAGTTAGAGATCTGTGTGCGGTCGCAGGGTCATGATCTCATTGCAGTGACAGAGACATGGTGGGATAGTTCACATGACTGGGATGCTGTCATGGATGGCTATGTGCTTTTTAGGAAAGACAGGCCAGGAAGGCGAGGTGGTGGAGTTGCTCTTTATGTGAGGGAGCAACTAGAATGTATGGAGCTCTGCCTCGGGGTGGATGAAGAGCAAGTTGAGAGCCTATGGGTAAGGATTAAAGGGCAGGGTAACATGGGTGACACTGTTGTGGGGGTTTACTACAGGCCACCTGATCAGGAGGAAGTCGTCGATGAGGCCTTCTACAGACAGCTGGAAGAAGCCTCACGATCACAGGCCCTGGTTCTCATGGGGGACTTCAACCACCCTGACATCTGTTGGGAAGACAGCACAGCTAGGCACAAACAGTCAAAGAGGTTCCTGCAGAGCATTGATGATAATTTCTTGACCCAGGTGGTGGAGACGCCAACGAGGAGAGGTGCAATGCTAGACCTTGTACTAACGAACAAAGAAGGTCTAGTTGGAGATGTGAAGGTTGGGGGCAGCCTTGGCTGCAGTGACCATGAGATGGTGGAGTTCAGGATCCTGCGAGGAGGGAGCAGGGCAATGAGTAGGATTGCAACGCTGGACTTCAGGAGAGCTGACTTTGGCCTCTTCGGGGACCTACTTAGGGGAATCTCCTGGGGTAGGGCCCTAGAAGGAAGAGGGGTCCAAGAGAGCTGGTTAATATTCAAGCGTCACTTCCTCCAGGCTCAGGATCAGTGCATCCCTCTGAGGAAGAAGTTCAGCAAAGCGGGCAGGAGACCTGCATGGATGAGCAAGGAACTCCTGGCCAAACTCCAGCAGAAGAAGGAAGTGTACAGAATGTGGAAAAGGGGACAGGCCACTTGGGAGGAATACAGGGACGTTGTCAGAGCGTGCAGGGATGCGACAAGGAAGGCTAAGGCCCAGTTGGAATTAAATCTGGCAAGGGATGTCAAGGACAACAAGAAGGCCTTCTTCAAATACATCAATAGCAAAAGGAAGACTAGGGAAAACGTGGGCCCGCTGCTGAAAGGGGCGGGTGCCCTGGTGACAAAGGATACAGAGAAGGCAGAGTTATTGAATGCCTTCTTTGCTTCTGTCTTCACTGCTAAGGCCAGTCCTGAGGAATTCCAGACCTTGGAGACAAGAGAGGAAGGCTGGAGAAAGGAAGACTCTCCCTTGGTGGAGGAGGATCGGGTTAGAGATCTTTTGTCCAAACTTGACATCCACAAATCCATGGGCCCCGATGGGATGCACCCACGAGTGCTGAGGGAGCTGGCGGATGTTATCGCTAGGCCTCTCTCCATCATCTTTGAAAGGTCCTGGAGATCAGGAGAGGTGCCTGAGGACTGGAAGAAAGCCAATGTCACGCCAGTCTTCAAAAAGGGCAAGAAGGAGGAGCCAGGAAACTACAGGCCTGTCAGCCTCACCTCCATCCCGGGAAAGGTGATGGAACAGCTCATCCTGGAGGTCATCACTAAGCATCTGGAGGACAAGAAGGTGATCAGGAGTAGTCAGCATGGATTCACCAAAGGGAAATCATGCTTGACCAATCTGATAGCCTTCTATGACAGAATGACTGGCTGGGTAGATGAGGGCAGAGCAGTGGATGTTGTCTTTCTGGACTTCAGCAAGGCTTTTGACACTGTCTCCCATCACATCCTCCTAGGTAAGCTCAGGAAGTGTGGGCTAGATGAGTGGACGGTGAGGTGGCTTGAGAACTGGCTGGATGGCCGAGCTCAGAGGGTTGTGGTGAATGGCGCAGAGTCAAGTTGGAGGCCTGTGGCTAGTGGTGTCCCCCAGGGGTCAGTCTTGGGTCCAGTCTTGTTCAATATATTCATCAATGACCTGGAGGAAGGGACAGAGTGCACCCTCAGCAAGTTTGCTGATGATACTAAACTGGGGGGAGTGGCTGACACACCAGAAGACTGTGCTGCCATTCAGAGGGACCTGGACAGGCTGGAGAGGTGGGCGGAGAGGAACCTCCTGAAGTTCAACAAAGGCAAGTGCAAGGTCCTGCACCTAGGCAGGAATAATCCCATGCACCAGTACAGGCTGGGGACTGACCTGTTGGAAAGTAGCTCTGCCGAGAAGGACCTGGGAGTGCTGGTGGACAACAAGTTAAACATGAGCCAGCAGTGTGCCCTTGTGGCCAAGAAGGCCAATGGGATCCTAGGGTGCATTAGGCAGAGTGTTGCCAGCAGGTCGAGGGAGGTGATCCTGCCCCTCTATTCAGCCCTGGTGAGGCCTCACCTGGAGTACTGTGTCCAGTTCTGGGCTCCCCAGTACAAGAGAGACATGGCACTCCTGGAGAGAGTCCAGCGGAGGGCTACCAAGATGATTAGAGGGCTGGAGCATCTCTCCTATGAAGAAAGACTGCAAGAGCTGGGCCTGTTCAGCCTGGAGAAGAGAAGATTGAGAGGGGATCTCATCAACGTGTACAAGTATCTGAAGGGGGAGTGTCAAGAGGATGAGGCCAGCCTCTTCTCCGTGGTGCCCAGCAACAGGACAAGAGGCAATGGGCAGAAACTGAACCACAGGAAGTTCCACCTGAACCTGAGAAAAAACTTCTTCACTGTGAGGGTGACAGAGCATTGGAACAGGTTGCCCAGAGGGGTGGTGGAGTCTCCTTCGCTGGAGATATTCAAAACCCGTCTGGATGTGATCCTGGGCAATATGCTCTAGGTGACCCTGCTTGAGCAGGGAGGTTGGACGAGATGATCTCCAGAGGTCCCTTCCAACCTAAACGATTCTGTGATTCTGTGATTCTGTAATACTGAAATAATATTTGGCTTCTGCTGAATGACAAAAAGCTGTGAACCCAAAATCATGTGCTTGGGTCCAAACAACAAGAACTTTGGGGCACTCGAGATGGTAGAAAACTTGTGCCCATGGGAGGATTATTAAAGCAACTAGTGTGAAGCAGTTGTGAAAAGGTAGGGCAAATTTCCAAACTATACTAGATCAGGTTATTTTAGCATAGAATAGCAGCACTAGTACCATTACAGAAGACATGGGTAAGACTTCGTCTGGAATATTTTATGCAGGATTAGTTACCTATGTTCAGGAAATATGAACCTAGATGCAGGGAAGATTCATCAGGTCATGAAGTAGCTGTGTTATGAGGAAAGATTAAAGTGAATTAGCTTGCTTAGCATCACTAAAAGAAGGTTTAGATACAGTAACTCTTAAATACAGTTGGGGTAAATAGTCAAGAGGAAGGAGAGTTGTTTAAGGAAAAGGATAATATCAACATAAGAAAGAGTAACAAATTAGTTATAAATACATTTCCTGATAACTAGAAAATTTCTTACCATCTAAGGAATGAACATATTTTCTTGCAAATAGGACAGTGCAGTATGGAACCTAAGTGTAAGCTGGATTTTGTTACTCTTATAGGAAAGATTTTGTAACTTATTAGGAGAATGCCAGTAAAGAAAAGATTAAGCTTGTTAAACGAATTATTAGGTGTCCAATGTACCAAGGGGGCCGAAAGGAGACTGAGTGGATGCTTGATTACGCTACATTTATACTGCATTAATCTTATGCCTTAGACTTCTGATAGTCGCTTCTGGAAGCAAGAGAGGAATATTTTTATACATTGATAAATAATGTGGTTTCATGAAGGGAAGTTCTCCTTTCTGTGATGAGTTGGAGACTGGTCATAATTAGAGAAAAGAAGTAGGCAGGATGTTCTTATACTTCTGACAATTAATGTCTTCCATGCCAGACTTATGGGGCCTCCTCATTTACATAGACTAAAATAACTGCTTGGTATTGCTTTAGAAGGAAAAATTTCCCTTACTTGAAATTTGACCCACTTTTGTACTATGGAACATGGTACTTGCTTTCTAGCCTCACTTGAGAGTTTAATTGCTTCTCTGATAATGCAGAGGCTTAGCTATTGGAGGTGACCTTGAACTCTTCTGCTTCATTCCTGTTGCCTGCTGTACTTGTGACTTTGACTGAAGATCTTAGTTTTCCTTTGGTCCTGAGAAATGTGATAGGTGGAGGCAAGCACAATAGATGTTATGTGGATAAATCTAAAATAAATATATATGACATACTTAGTTGAGATGGTGAAGGAGAGGATTCAACGACCCAAGTAGTGCCTCCCAGTCCAATCTTTCTGAATCTCTCACGTCCCAGCCAGATGAATACATGCATTTAATCTTTCCCTTGTGCCACTAATTCCCCATTAATCTCACAGATTCAACACTTCCTCAAATCCCACATAATTCTCACAAATATACGGAAGTGTTTAACATTCACTATCATCATCCTCCTCACAGCCCTTTGGCAATTGATCCAAAGATGTGCCTTGCAAACCTCAGAAAACTAATCACTTCCATCAAAACACCATTATTTTGAACAAATACAATATATTTTCGTATTCCAAATACAAAACCTCCCATGCTACTAATCTTCTCCCAGACTCATAAATTTTCCCTCACCACTTGTTAGAATCATCACGCACCCAAATCAATTCCTTTCTAAAAGCGAACAAAACATATCCCATTACAATCAGGCAGAAAGGCCTCCTGTGTCTGGTCCAAGCAGTTCTTCTAACACTCCTTTACAGTTCTGACTTCATGTTCTTTTTCCATGTAAAATATTTTGCATTTCTTTTAACATATTGCCAGCATTTCTTGGAGATACTTCATTCTCCTCCCAGTGTTGGGAAACAAGTCTCTTTATGACCACATGAGGAAAGTTCATTCAAAATACAGGAATACTGAATATTGAATGATGAATGCTGAAATAATACTTGGCTTCAGCTGCATGATGAAAAGCAGTGAACCCAATCTGAAACTCCAAAAAACATCTCTCAAAACTGTGTTGCCATTGTTACTGACACAAAGGCAGTGGGAAAAGCTGTAACTAACTTTTGAGTGAGCTCTTAGTCACCTGAACAATCTTACACTGAGAATTTGAGCTCTTGAGGAGTGTTTCCTGACTATATGTTTAATAAAAGCTGCGTGTAATCATTCACTGCTTAAGCTGGGCTGATACTACAGTCTCAGTTATTAAAGGGGGAGTGTTTGTAATGAACACTGGAAAGAGAACTGGGCTTAAATCCCACCTTTGCCATTCACTGTGTTACCTAGGCAACATTCATATTCTCTTTATATCTGTTTCCTCCTGTGAATGTTTGTTATAATAATACTTAACTAATTCACAAGGGTGTTGTGATGTGAGCCCTAATTAATTCATACCTTCATAGCACATTCAAATCTTTGGATAAAAGCTGCTGTGTATGTATCAATATTATTATTTTTAACAATATATGTTTGTGATATGTAAAAACCTTTCAAACAATAATCTCTGATTTTACATTTTCCTTCAGATTTCTAAAAAAATGACTTATCCAAACAGCTAGGAAGAAAATATTTAGGCATAAGGGGCAAGAATAAGGGTAGCTGCTTTTTAAAGGCAGAAGTTTTAAAAGAAACATGTAAAACTGAGCAAAGCTAAGGAGTAGAGAGGGATTTCTGTCAGGTTAGGATGATAAATTAAAGGGCTCTGGTGGCCCTTCTGTTTGTTTAGACCTCTTGTTTCTGCTGCAACTCTGCACAAAACTGGCATTGAAGTGTCTACTGTTAAAACATAACATAACCTGACAATGATCAGCCCACAGGGCTTTTCCCAGAGAAGGCCATATTGTTCTGCTCGGGGAAGTGCCCGAGCGCTAGATGTCCTGAGACACGAAGGAAAGCACAGAGTGCGGAAGACTTTCCAGTACATTAGTAGTATATGAAAGGCGTTGACCACTCGTACATTAATATTGCCTTGTCCGAGGGAGTGACATATGGGAAAGCACTGCATAAGATTCTCTATAGACACCTTGTTTCTTCCTTGTTTTATAACAACGGACACAGTGTGTGAGAAGACACCGGCTTTAACAGTTTAGGGTCCAAACTCGTTTTCTATGTGCTTAAGATACTTAACTTTTATATTGTACAGATGACTGAACAATTACAGATCCCATTATTTTTTTACTACGCACTATTTGTAAAACCACTACAGAATGTTTACCTTGGGAACAGCTTTAACATTACACGTTTTATATACCAGCTAGGCCATTTGTAGTTAAGCAATTTTCTGCTAATGGCTCTAAAGTACTCTTACTTTTTTGACTCCAGAGGATTTTTAAATGTCATGAAAGAGACTGGTGTTTATGATATATTTAAGATGTTTATTCACATCGTATTTTCCAAATAAAGTCAAACAGTCTGGTACTGAGTTGAAAATAAAATGAGAATTAAAGAAAATTACCTTGAAAATTAGAGAAAAAAGTTATAAAAAGAAGCTGTATTTTCAAAGTCTGAATATGTAGAGAAGTTTAAGCTATATTGCCCTGCAAAAAAAAGTGTTTTCTTCTGTGTTGGTTTCTTCCTGTGTAGAATACTGACATACCAAAAGACCATTATGTTTCTACTTATGTCCTTGTTATGTCTTTCAAATATAATCTTACTGAGAAAGCAGTGTAAAGAACCAGTAAGCACTGTATTATTTGATACCTCAATGGAAATGTATCATGTACAAACCTCCCCAGTTTGTACAGGTGGTTTTCATGTATGCCTGAATTTCACCAAAGTTTGCACATCTCAGGGAAGATTAGGCTGCAGCCAGCAGGTTTTTCACAGCTTGATTATTTGGCTGATTCAATGATTCACTGCAGCTTTTTTTTGTGCCAGCTCTGCTAACATGAAAGAGCTGGAAAGGGTCCACAAAGGCAATGCCTGGCAGATAGTCAGCGTAGCTCTAGTACTTCCCCGCATGAAACAAGAGTTTCTTCTGCCTGCAAGATGTATGGTCCTAGACCAAGCTGCCTCTGATTGTTGTAAAAGCTCAGAGCATTGTTATGGTTGAGGAACAAATCAGGTCATGAGCAAGGAGTAAAAACTGAGCTGCGCTGAGAGCTGGGCACCCCTGCCCAGCCCAGCATGAGGCAGAAACAAATATATCTTAAAGATGACTCTCTTTCATGCTCCTCAGGCCTTATGGCGCAGGAGAAGACTTGACTGACATGCATATTGCAAATGATATGAAAGAAAAGCCAGTCTTTGGAGAAAAATTGGAAGTTCTTTCAGGGGTTCCCTTGTTAAAAATATTTGAGAAGCTTGTATTAAGCTGAAACTCAACCAGTTTTACTTTAATCTCAATTTTCCTTTGATCTGTATCCCAAGAATGCCAAACTAAGTTTCACTGTTGACTGGTATGACATCAGTAGGAACTGAGTACTTTTCCAACCCCTTACAAAATGGTTTAATGTGATGATTTCTCAAGCCATGTTATAAAAAGCAGTAAAAATATGGTGATTCTTTTAAGCTACATTTTGGCAGGTATTATCTTGTAATTCTCCAAGAAATCAAACGAGAAGAAAAATTACCAATGGCTTGTAAAACTATGAAGACGTCCTCTCTTATACTGACAGTTCTCAAAAAGAATTAAAATTTTAAAGGAGTCTTTGCAAACAGTGTAATTTTCTCACAAATGATGAATATTCCTTCAGCTATTCAGTAGATCAATTCATGCAGTCAAACATATAGTGAAAGAATCATAGTGCAGAGATTTTAGCAATAGAAAGAAATCAGCAAATCAGCCTTCATGCTTTTAATAGACTACTGCACATTCCCTCCAGTTTCAAGCTCTGCGTGAGCATATGTTTCTTCTTTTTTTTGTTTTCTAGAAAGCACTCAAGGGGCCTCTCTGAAAGTAGCAGGGGATGAAACACTCATTGAGTTTGCCAGCACTTCCCTGTGCAGGTGCCTTGCTCAATTCGTGGACACTAAGCTACATGAGTGATTCCTCCTGTTTACAACTACCCTACAACAGTACAAAGTCAAGGAAAGTATCTGTGCCGTTGCCGGTTTTCCCCAATGCCTTAGAAATGATTAAATGTTCCCATTGAAGCAGATAATGAGGAACTCTGTGGGAACAGAAGCATTTTTGCTGCATTTACATGTAGATTGTTTGAGTTGCCAAGAATATGATTATTAATGTGCATGTAAATATTCTTGATTCACACAGCATATTTCAGGCATCAGCACTAACTCAGATGTTGAAATCATGACCAATTATCAGCAGGCAGTTTCTAAATGATTATGTGCTAATTGTCATCCTAAATGTCATTTTATTAATTGCAGCTTCATGCAAGTTAGAATATGTTTCCTGAAGGTGTCCTAGCGCTGGAAATGATAACTGAGGAACATACCTCATTTCTTGTCCTAGGGAAAGTGCTGACATAACAGGGAGCCTGGGAAGTGGAAGCCTCACCTAGGTGTCCCCTTAGGTTTTGTGGTACAGTATGGGTTGATGTCTAGAAAGTCTGGGCAGTTTCCTTCTCCGCTGCTTCACAAATGGCACATCAAAAATGCACAGAAAAAAATAATCTCGCTGAGTCAAAGGCCCTTTGCAAATGCTGCATACAAACATAGGACACCTGCCTCAGCTTTTAGCGTCAAAGCTCAGGAGGCTTTAATCACTGAACTCCTCCTTTTTAACTCTCCTCTGTTTCATATGAATGTCGAGACCCAACAGATAGTGGTGGAGGAATGGCCAAAAGTGTTTTCTTAATCACTACATTTTAAATAAATAAGAAAATATGTTTTGGAACATGGCTAAAAACACAGATTATTGCTTGTAAGGAACATAACCCATCGGATTTTGAGTTCCTGTCTTGATGAATGTTCAGTTACGTCAAGCATCATGGAATAGATGCAATAAAAGGGTTTAAAGAACATGCAGACTGCTTGGACTAGATTATTAGGTGCTAATAAGGGGATGCTGCTTCACAGGGGAGGAGGAGATGTAAACCGAGGCCTGCTCAAACAAAGTGGGAATCTGAGCTCTGGCCTGCCATGTTATGTATCTCTGTTTTAATAACCAGGGTACTGTAAGGAAGGGAAGTGCTTACTTCTGGCGGTCCCTTGTGAGACAGAGCTCATAAGACACAGAAATAGAGGAAAAGATGCCTGAATACTCCAGATGGTCGTAATATTCTGACTGGGATGAAAGAGATGTCTGAAACCTCAGACATTGTGGCCCCTGCTTTTCATTTAAACATAGTTTATCTTAAAGGTTCTAGGGTTTGGCTCAGGGACGTGAGTTTTTCATGCTCAGCAAGTTTACTCTGAATTCTGTCATTGACTGGAAGTAGCCATTTGTTTGAATAGCTTTGCAAAAATAGATTTATTCATGAAGATATTTTCTTCGTCTTCTAGTTTAGGAGCCATATCCTGATGACTTTGTCACTTCAGATGGATTTTTCTGTTTATGTATGTTCTCCTTTGATGTTTTGCTATTTTAGCTAGATACGAGTGAGACTCTGAAAAGGCAATGTCCAAAACCTGTCTAACAAGAGTTAGTTTTCTCCTTATGTTCACTAGAGACTAGTTCACGAACTTTAGTCACAAAATTTAAATTTGTTTTAACCCTATCTTGCAGAGCCATTACAATTAAAAGAGTAATCTAGAGTAGATTCTAGTACATATTAACTATTATTTAAATAAAAAAATAAATTTTTATAGTTACAGAGATGTGCCCAGAGATCTAGCCTGACCTGCAGAATCTTTATTACCAAATGGAAGGAATCTCATTTGGATGTCAGAAATAGTTGTTTTTCTTGTAAACTGAAAACTCTTTCTTTTTCAGAAAGGAATAGCTGAGAGAAAATAAATATTACATTTTGCTATTCTGATGTATTGTGGAAGAATCACATGTAATCTGAAAATTTTATAAAGACGTGTTTTCCTGTGGTTTTATGCAGATAGTAATGTCCAATGAGGTACATTCCTTATAAAATATAAGAAGGTGGTAATTTGTATACTGAAGCTCTTAAACTTATTGTAGCCAGGGCTTTTATCAGGAAATGGGAAGGAAGTAGGATTATAAAATCAATGTTGTGGTGTTAAGCCTCTCAGTTTAAAGTTCAGGGCATAACAGGAGTAGAATATTTACAGTGGACCATTACAGGCCCAAGACTCAGTGTGTTCTCCAGGAAAGGACCCCAATTTAGAAATCATGTAGGCACTAAACTTAGAATGAGGATGTTGTTCCAGCACAAGTTGCCCAAAGAAAATGAGAAATAGGAGTTTTACCTTCCACTTCTGACCCCAATATTTTCTTCATCTGTGTTGAACATATTTAACAACAGTGCGGTGAATCAGATTGTTGAGCAAAGCTATTCAGTGGTCAAATGTATGTTGTCAGAGAGTTCATGAAAAAGTCATTAGCTCTCCTCCCCTCTTCTTTCACTGTCAGGCAGAATCATGTCATAAATATAGCCACTTGTCTAGCAGGATATCAATCTATCCAGGTATCACCCACTTCCTGTCTCTGGCCATATGTTTCTGTTATTTATGTCAAGAAAATAGCATTTACACAACCGCTGCTAGTTGTTTACAGAAGTTTAACTCCTGTGATATAGTCCCGCTTGTGTTGCATGCTTTTAGCCCATAGATAATACATGAGATTGTACATTTTAAAATATGCTACCACATGCATGATAGAATAAACACAGACCTGAACTGACAGCACCATCTGCCAAACACAGTTGATGTCAGGGGAATGGTCTCTGCGCAATACTCTGCTGCTCCCCCGTGAGATAAGGCTATTTTTTCTCATGATATAACTACACTAAATTTGACTTGTTCATTTACTACTCAAATTGTTAAAAATCTCAGAAACAGAAGGTACTCAGAAGCAGTCTCCCTAAGAAGCACTGCACAGGAATAGTGGAAATAATTGAACAATTCTCACACACATTTTTTTCTTGCTCTCACTCTAAGGCACATTCTTGTTTACATATTTACACAAGAAATAAACCTGTGAGTAATGTATACGTGACACCTAGATTCTCAGTGCTCTGAAGTCATGGAAAATTCATAGCATTAATCTTTAAATGGCGCATTGGAAAATTATATAGGGCAATCTGCCTTCATATGTGGAGTAGCTAGTTGCACTGAGACGTTAACAAAAGTTGGGTTTTTTTTCTCCCAGCAATAAGACCACAATATAAAATTGCACCTAATGAAACAAAAAAAAAATAAAGGCAGTACTTAACATTTTTTTTCCTTTTAATATTTTAAAGTTCATAAATATTGATCTGTTCATATGGATTCATGTATTTGTTATTCTGGCTCTACTACCAGATTGTACTCTGAAGATACCTGCTAGGATTAAGAGGGAAAAATTTCATTTCTGTTTGTCCTACAGCAGCAGGAAACTAAAGCTGCAAGGTCCCTGAATATATGATAATCATCATCTGCAAGGGACTGAAATAAGGTCTGCATCAAGCATTTCAAGGAGCATATTTCTGCCTTTGATGCACCAAAACCTGCAGTGTGCAGAAATCCCAGACAAATTGGAACTGTCGGATCAGCACCTCCATGTACGTGAAAAATGCCCAATATATTCTAGCTTCATCCAGCTCATTCTGCATGTGCAAGTCAGGGGTACCAAGCATGACTGGCACACTTCAGGAATGCCTGGACCAAAATATTAGAGTCCTCTTGGCAGGTCGAGACTGGGGAGCTAGGAGTGTCATTTTCAAATCCTTGCTTTGCCTGGTAGGAGCCTACATCTCTCACCTTGGGAGTGATGGATTGTCCGCAATCATGGAATCATCGGCTTTGTTTCTGATGAGATGTTCTATGCTGGATCTAAGGAAAAACTTCTTGATAAAAACATTTTCAGAAGTTTTCCAGAGGAAAGTTTTAGTTTGGGCAAATCAGCTTTTTCTAACAAGAGTTTGGTTGAAAAGTACCTGACTATCCCAAATTGCCAGTATCCAGATTTTCATTTTTCACAGTGCAATCACACTGATCCTGCTATTGCCAAGGCCTTCTCTTAAGCTGCAGACAGCTGTGGAACAAGGCTTTTGCTATTTTGTAGTATTATTCGATGTAAGGTAAATGGATTTGAATGCAATGTTTTGTTTAATATTAAGTATTTCCTTCTATTGCAAGTCTATTACATCAACACTAAATTAATTTGTAAATAGATAGCAAATGAAACATCTTATCAGTTTTATTGTGATTCAGTCTTCATTCTTCTTCACTGTATTATCTGTGAAAAAAAAAATCTCCAAGAAAGCAAGATTTTCTTGGTTTCTTGCACAGGTTCTTTGGGAAAGACAAAAAGTTAAATCAGCATGTTCTCATGTGAAGACATTGTAATACAGATGCATATATTCAGTTTATAAATATATTCCATTTATTTCTTGAACGTTATAATTCCTGTATTTAAGAATTTTATACCAAAGAGATGAATTTCGCCATCACTGGTACAGCATTATCTTTGATAGTGTCTGCATCATTTTGTAATACGCATTTAGAGGCTACTGCGGATTAAACTAAAATTGAATATAGATGAAATCCTTGGCTTACCACTGAGACAAATCAATCTGATTACATGGGATTATATTCTATATGAATTTTTAAATAAAATAGTTTATTGACTAATTAAATAACATCAGCAAAGAACTATTGAATCAGGCATTTATTTTTGATATATTTATCAAACTATCATCTTTTTAGATTAGTTAATATTACTTTTTTAATTTTAATCCATATTGCTAAAGAATGTTTCTTGGTTTGTCCATTTGAGTGTATTTATAGTATAAAACAAAAAAGAAGCTGGACAAGCTGTATTTCATATCCGTCTGAGGTTTAGTTTTTCAATAATATTTTCCTATCAATATAAGTGTTAAAATTCCTAATTTTTATACTAGTCATGTTCTTTATTTTACTTCCCACTAATAATTCCAACAAAATAGCAAGACTTATAATCAATTTGCTGCACATCTATGAGATCCACAATTTTACAGTTTCCAGATTTCAGTGTTTTCTTGCCTTTGTAATGTCAAATAACAACCCATTTGTTTTTTTCTCTGATCTCTATATTGCACCAAGGATTGTGCAGGTCTGAAAGGTGCATTATGTCCTGAAAGCAAAGAAAAAATCATTTGGAACTGGCATGGTACAAGAAAACAGAGCTTGTAAACAGCAAGGCTCCAAAACCTGCCACATGTGCTGACTTAGGCTTTTTGGGACAACAATGCTTTTGATTGGGCACACATGCAGTAAATTTACAAAATAATTTACAAAATTTTTTATTTTTGAAAATCCACTGTTTGACGTTACTGTGTTAACTCAGAAGCTGTAGCATTTCTTTTTAAACTTCAGAGACGGTCAGAGTTAAAATAGACCTTTTTCATAGCTGGCTTCACCCAAAAATTAGAGGATACTTTGTGAATAGTCTGAGTGGTACAATTAAGGTGAAGTCAGTTGTACATAGTGGGTGTCATCACGTTCCAAAAGTACGTGATAGGTATATTCACTGATATATGATATTCCTTAGCTAAGCTACATTGCATATTTTAACATCAAAGTAATGTTAAATAGCTGTTATTAAGAAAGCAATCTTTCTCCTGATCCTGTCACTCCTATTGATTCAAATCATCTGTTAAAACTAATTGGAGTTTTACACAGACAAGGAATGAAAGACTAGAGTTACTATAAAACAAACAAATAGAAAAACCCTCTGCACAGGTTTTTTTCAACTATATTTCTGTTCATGAATTGGTTACCAAACAGATAAATCAATGATGACAGTGATTTTGCACGGGACTTATGCGGAAATCTCAGATTCAAATATATTTTTAAAATAAAATCTCAAATTGCTACCTAACTGAATTCAGCGGTAAAGATTATATAATTGAAAGGGTTGTGTTTTTGTGGAAAGGGAAAAACTGTCGGAGGAGAAAAAGATAAGTTTAGAACTTTCTTCTAATTAGGATTTTGGGGAAGATTGGACAGTCTTACAATCCATACAGTATCTAGTGGGTCACAGGCCTAAGGTTCATTTCTTTCCCCTTTTCTTTTGTATTTTCTGTGAAATTTTTATCTTTTTTTTTGTAAGATAACTGGGATTTGATATATTTTTTTGAGAATCAGTTTTGTGAAAGGCATAGCATTTTCCCACACAGAGATTTCTGATTTTTACTTTCTTGGCATGAAATCATAGAAACTGTAGAATTTTAGAAAAATGCGAGTTGGAAGGGACCTCTGGAAACTGCGTCCTCCTGTCTCCTACTTGAAGAAGGGTCAGCTTCAAATTTGGATGAGGTTGCTCAGGGCTTTGTCCCACTGGGCTTTTAATATCTCCAAGGATGGAGATTCCACAGCCTCTCTGGGCAACCTATGCCAGTGCTAAACTACTATCACTGCAAATTCTTTTTTCCTTGCATCTAACCGGAATTTCCCATGTTGCACCTTTTTTTTAACTATCACCTCTTGTCCTTTCATTGAAGGAGAGAAGAACAACAAATTCAACCTGATTTTGAATTTCCCATTGCAAAAAATGAATTAAGCATGATTAGATTAGATTAGTAATAACATTGAATTCCAGGGATCTGGGATTTCCTGGAATATTTTAACTTTGTATGTCTAGGATACACATACAGATGTTTCTGTGGTTTGAGCAGCCTCTTCTTTTCCCATGCTGATAGGCTTCCCTTTGCACTTAAGAATACCTCATTATACAAGAAGAAAAAGGGGGAAAATTGGATTGTTCAAGAGTCAATCATAATTAATGAATCAGAGCACAGAAGCATAAAGCTGTATGTAAAATAAATGATATAAATTAATATATATAAAATTAATTATTTTAACTGGAAGAATTGTCTGTGAAAATCTTAGTTGCTGCAACAACCCTACAGAGAGATCAGTGGCTGGGAACTGATCCTGAAGTGATCCACTATTTTGTCAGTTCATTTTACTTAGATAAAACTTTAACGAACATTTCTAAACCCTTTACTCAACTTCATTAACTGTCTATATTCTTTCAGGAGACTGCTCAGAACTGTGCTTGTAATCCATTCTGAGTAGACTTGTTTATTATTTAAAATTAAATATATTTTAATAATGCAATAATACATCACATCAGGTTCCTGCTGCAGAGAAAATACGGTATCATGAGCTCAGGTCAGAAATACCCCCTTGTTTGTGAATTTCTTGTCTGCTAATAAATGCTAGTGTCATGTGGTTGTCTTGTTTTGTAGTTTGATTTTATTTACAGCATCTATTTTGCCCAAGATTTTCATGAGTAAAAGCCAAAGCTGAGATCTATAAATTCTGCTCCAATCACTAAATAAACATGTTTATATCTAGATCCTGAAGAGAAAACTTCCTCATATTTCTTGGTGGGATTATAGTGTAAAAGCCTACTAATGGCAGTGTTAGCAACTATTTCATTGCTCTTGAAAGCACATAAAAATGTAATAGTCACAGGCATGTGCAATATGTATATGTGTTCTATGGAGAAGGACCAGCTTCCTGGGACTCAGAGAGCCATGAACTCAAAATTTCCCTTCCACAGTTTCCTTTGGACCAAGCATTAACATTTAACCACTTCTTTCCCTATTTTTCCTGGAATGTGTACTATAAAACAATTGTAATTAAAAAGAAGTGTTTAATTTACTTTTTGAACACTGCTTTCAACAGATAAATAAACACAAGTGAAAGTTGCATTAGTCTCTTTGCCTCTGGGAACCTAAACAGTGGGCTCTGAGGGGGCTTAATGAATACAAACTAAAGTAAAATAAAACTTGATGTTGCTATTTTTGTTCTGAGTACCAGTCCAGAAAATTCAAATATTATGTCACAAAAAAAGAAGAAAAAAAAAGGAAAAACAGGACTGACCTCAAGAGATTGTCAGGAGATTATTTTTTGCTGTGCTAAACAGACATGTTTTTGACTTTTGAGCTCTTACTGCCTACAGTGTGTGACATACTGAATGTCTGTCTCTTACTGAATCTAAATAATACCTTTTGGAAGTCTCAGTCCAAATCCAAGTCTCAATCTGAATTGGTATCCCACTAGCCTCTGCCTGTTTCTTCTGCAGTTTCAGGGGTTCTGCAAATCCCCCCTTCCCTTCTCAGCCTTTGGGAGCACCATTTCGCAGCAGGACCACACCAAAATGGGTGAGGAAGAAGGGTAAGCAGCCAGGAAAGGCTGAGATTTAGCAGTGCTGAATGTTTAGCCCTGGGCCTTATTTACTTAACACCATTTACCCCTTTCTGAATACTCAATTATTAATTTCCTTGTGGACTTTCCTTTTATGATTTTGGTCCCTCGATGCCAAGGGGAATAATTACAGCGAAAGCGGTTCACAGCCTCAGCCTCTTCATAAACATGACTAGAACAGATAACCTGAGAAACTCTAACACTGAAAAGGTGTAAAGAGATATTCAGAAGCTTGCCTCTTATCAAAAGTCAAGTATATTTTCACAGGGATCACATAAAGTGTGTTTTTGCAGTAGGGTGCCACATCTGCCAAATTTCAGCTTCAAAAATTAGGAGATGAAAGATTCTCTGAAAAAATTCTGCTTCTGGAGGATTCTTGTCATAATATTTTCACCCAAGCAATTAGAAGATGGCAACATCCCAAGTAGCTGCAAACAAGATCTTAAATGTAGAAGTGTCCAGCAACCTGAATAACATGTCACTACTTGTGATATCTGTAAACATCCTTGCCTTCTCTCCCCTTGTCAGCTGCCAAGAAAGCAAGTCCCACTGTTCATATACACAATTTCTTCTTCTTCTTCTTCTTTTTTTCCCCCCTGCGGTAGGGAGATAAAATGAAATATTCTTATCAGCTGCAAAGATGGCAGCAAAAGAATCCATACTGATGAAATCTGGCAGGTCTGACTAAACATATATGAGAAGAAAGCAGGTCATATTCCACTCTACTTGTAGACAAAAAGTACCTTTACCTATTACGTCTTGCCTACATTACCATAGCTGACTAGTATCTAACCTATTTGGCCTGAGAATTTGGCCTCTGTCATCCTCTAAACTTTTCCTTGCCCATCCCCATGTGCAGAAGGTCAGTGAAAGGCAGCAGAAGGCCTGCATGAATGAACAAGCTGCTCCTGACAAAACTCAGACATAAGAAGGAAGGGCAGAAGAGGGGAAAGCAGGGTCGGGTCACTCTGGAAGAGTATAGAGACATTGTTCAAGCATGCAGGGATGGGATTAGGAAAGCCAAAGCCCATCTGGAGTTGAATTTGGAGAGAAAAGTGAAAGACAAGAAGAGGGTATTTTCTACGGGTACATCAGAAGCAAAAGAGAGACTAGGGAAAATGTGGCCCTGCTGTTGAATGGGCAGGGTACCTAGCGACAATGCACTTGGAAAAGGCTGAGGTACTCCGTGACTTCTGCGCTTCATTTTTTCCTAATAAAATTTGCCTTCAGGAAGCCCAGGCCCTTGAGATCAGTGGGAATGTCTGGAGCACTGAAGGTTTACAGCTCAGTAGAGGAAGATCGAGTTGGGGAACATTTAAACCTATTGGAAATACATAAGTTCATGGGACCTGATGGGACGCATCCACAAGTGCAGAGGGAGCTGGCCCATGTCATTGTAAGGCCACTGTTGAATTTGTTTGGAAGATCATGGCAGTTAGGGGGGGTTCCTGAGAACAGGAAGAAAGCAAATATCATTGCTATCTTCAAGAAGGGCAAGAAGGAGGATTCAGGCAATTATGGCCCAATCTCCCCCACCTTGACCCCCTGAGCAGGTAATGGAGCAAATCATTCTGGGAACGATTTCCAAACACATTAAGGACAAAAAGGTGATTTGGAATAGTTCACACGCATTGTTAAAAGTGAAATCATGCCTGACCAAATGCGAGATGAGAAGAGAGCAGTGGATGTTGTTTATCTTGGCTTCAGCAAGGCTCTTGACACTGTCTCCCATAACATCCTCATTGACAAACTGATGAAGTAGGGACTAGATAATTGGATAATGATGTGGATGGAAAAGGCCAGTCACTAGTGGTGTGCTGCAGGGTTTGGTACTGGGGCCAGTACTGTTTTAACGTCTTCATTAACGATTGGACAGAGAGCACCCTCAGCAAGTTTGCAGACAATATAAAATTGGCTGTAGCTGATACAACAAATGGTTGTAATGCCATTCAGAGGGACCTTAACAAGCCGCAGAAATGGGCTAACAGGAATCTCCTGAGGTTCAGCAAAGGGAAATGCCAAGTCCTGCCCCTGGGGAGGAATGACCCCATGCATCCGTGCAGAAGTGGACACCAAGTGGAACGTGAGCCAGCAATGCTCCGTCATGGCAAAGGCAGCAACCAGCACCCTGGGCTGCATTAGGAAGAGCATCACCAGCAAGTTGAGAGAAGTGATCATTCCCAGCAGTGGTATGTCTGGATCTGGGATCCCCAGTACAAGAGACACATGGACATAGTAGAATAAGTCCAGGGAAGAGCCATGAAGGTGATTAAGGAGGATCTGACATACAAGAAGAGGCTGAAGGAGCTGGGATTGCTTAGCCTGGAGAAGAGAAAGTTCAGGGGGATCTTATCAATATGTATGAACCTCTGTTGGGAGGGAGTAAAGAAGATGAAGCCATACTCTTCTCAGTGGTATCCAGTGAAAGGACAAGAGGCAATGGGCACAAACTGAAACACAGGAAATTCTGTCTGAACATCAGAAAAAACTTTCTGATGCAGAGAGTTTGTGGAGTCTCCATTACTGGAGATATTCAAACCCAACTCTTCAAGGCCCTGAGAAACGTGCTCTAGTTGACCAAGCCTGGGGCAAGGGAATGGACTAGGTGATCTGCACAGGTTCTTTCCAACCTCAACTATTCTGTGATTTTACCATTCCTATTTTCAGTTCATATATGTGAGAATCTGTTCTTTCCCTGATATTTCACTATTAAAAAAGAAAAAATTAAAAAAAAAATGCTGAACCATTAAAATCCTGAAATCCATGAAGCTGAATTTTTAAAAGGACAAAAAGTGCCCTTATACCTCTGCTTCTGCCTCTAAGATTATAGTCAAGACAAGGGCCTTGCTATATTTTGCACTGGTCAAGTGTATCTGAAATAAACCTTCTTGAGGGACTTCTGTAACCTGAAACGACATCATTTTTAACTAAAACTGGGTTTTATATCAGTTCAATAACAGTAATATAAGCTTGTCATATGAGTTCACAGCTGATCTACATTGATTTAAATTAATTTCAAAAAAGACTTTAATTAAGACAAATGCAGGCTAAATAACTATATTACAGCTTTGTCTCAGAAAACATTGCTAATTCAACTAAAATTGTTTTTAAGGTAGATTTAGTTAAACAGGAGCAAGCAACTCACAGAGTCAACCTTAAACCAGTTTACACTAGATTGCTTTTAATTTAGTAAGATACGACATACCTACCTGAAGGAAGAAACTGATTTCAACCATCTTGAGCTATCCAAAAGTGAGATGCTGGATGCAGTTCCTACTCTAATCAACTGAGAGCGACAAGCACAACAAAAATGAAGACTCATTCCACTGGTTTTAAACATCCATCTTCGAATGGAATTAATCACCTTTTACAAATAACTTTCTTTTAATGGCTTGAAAAGGGAGTCTACAGAAATAGCTAAGACTATATGCACTACTTTTAGAGACTAAAAACAGGTTAATTCTAAGCTGACCATTTGTGCTAATTCAACTGGATTTATTTCGTTAACTTTTTTTTCTTCATTAAAATAAGGCAGTTTTCAGTAATGGCTGAGAAAGTAAGAATTTAGAAGCTCATAGAATTTATCCAGTTATTGATCTTTCCAAATTATTGATTTATGGTTTGGCTACCATAACTAAAAGGATTAAATTGATCACAGAAAATAAATTATAATTCTTTTTAAATTTGTCCTTTTTAAGAATTTCTCAAGTAACTTTCTTTTTTATCCTTTTTTAAGGGTTCCTTCTTAAGAAATAGATGGGCAGATAAAAGAGCTCAGTTTTGCTTTCTACAAAATGAGCTATAAGGGAATAATATACTTCTATTGCATAGGAATTTTAGTACAGTTTCACTATTATCGTTTTTGAAAAATTAGTTCACAAATGCCAGAAAGAAAAATGACCAAAAACAGTGCATCTTTTGGGAGGAGGTTTCAGGAAGGGTGTGATAGTGATTTGTGTAAACTTATCCTTCTTTAACATCTTCAGCAACGATCTGGAAGAGGCGGGAGATAGAATGTTAATTAAATGCGTTGACACAACTGAATCCTGAGGACTGCCAAAAGCAAAGCAAGAGAAATAATAGAGATTTACAACATGGTTATAAATATCAAAACAAAACACATTTTAAGTGAAACATAAGAGAAAATAATCCTTACATTGTCTATTCACTGCTGGTAAAAAACTGCCATACAAAATCAGACTTGTGCTCACCTAGGACAGTAGTGTGTCTTCAAATGTACCAGAAGTTTCAGAGGAGAAAGCAGAAAGTCTCAGAATAAGATAAATTTCTGTGGTATTTTTGTGCTTGTCTTGCTTTGCCCTCTTGTAACGCACAACAAGGCTTCACTTCTACTCTGCTGAGGCCATGGCAGATGCTGAGGAATGAGACAGTGGACACACTGTCTCTTCTTCACTGTAATCAAGTAGCTGGAAGCGGGGAAAAGAGAGACTTTCCAAGAATCAGTCTATTAGCCATACAGTATACCTAACAAAGCACCTGAGATGAGAGCAAAATGCTCCTAAGAAGGATGGAGCAAGTGATTGCATCTTCAAAGAAATCAGCCAAGGAATAATCCACAGTACAATCAACAACGTAACTACGTAAAACTACAAAATTACCTTCTTGATGTTCCATGAACATAGCTGACATAAGACTAAATAAATCCCTTCAAAATATCCACCTTCATCTGCTTATTTAATTTTCTTTAATCTTTCATATATATATATACACACACACCATTGAATGTATTGAATGCAGAATCTTTCAGTCTATTTTTGTCTTTTGTTAAGTTCTTGGCCACAAATATATTCTGTGGCAATAGGTTTCATAAGTCATCTGTGAACTGAGTGGAGAACTGCTTTGTTTTAAAGTACCCTGTTTCTAATTTCATGGAATATCTTTCTACCGTCTTTCGAATGATCTCTTTTTGATTGGGTCGATGGTCAGTTCTTGTGAAATATTTTTTTATTTACATAGGAAATAGTCTTTTTTCTCCCTCCAAATGCAGAAGGACTCAAGGAAAAAAAAATACGAAACAAGACTTAGAGAAACAGGTCATAAAATCAGCTGATAATGCCACAGGATTTACCAGCCTGTGAAAAATAACTTTTCACCAGAATCCACAAAATATGATCAACTATTTGTACATCCAAGGGATTCGCTGAGGAACCCATCTTCGTGCCCAAAACCTTCAGCAGTAGATATTTTGGCAGGAAGGTGAAGCAAGAGCACAATCTCTTTCTCTCAAACTTTCACTATAATTGGAGTTGAAAACACATTTCTGGATTATATATTACCAGAAGGATACTGATAATATACCAAAATTAGTTATGAGAGTATAAGATAAATAAAAAGAGAGAGAGAAGTATATTTGGGCTAGCTAAGCAACAGCAAAAGAGAAGGGTACTAATGACAATATGCATGACAAAGCTCTTAGAATTCTGTTACCACTGCTATCTTGAAATAGTTTCGAAGTACCAAAATGCCAGCTAAAACATTAGACTAGGACTAATTTCAGTGTTGATATATAAGGATTGAAATGATACAAGTAGGCAGCATGTGTGGGACATGTCAGAGAGGAGGAACTTGGAAGAGGTGTAGGAAGGGGTTTCTCTTCCTCCCCTTTCCTCAGTTTACCTCATCCCGGTATCAACAAACCCTCTTTTTCTCCCTGTCCCTGCTCCACTATGCGAGAAACGTTATTCCTTGTCTGCATTCAAAGCAGATCCTGCTTGCTTTCCTATGCCTGGCACATTGCTGGGAAAAGAAGAAATATGAGAACGTAAGAAACAATGAACCAATTCTTGGGAGGAAATGCGTGTTCTTACAAGCCTTATGTCGTAGTAGTGCAGATGTTGCAATAATAACATAAAAAATATGGATGTGAGTTGGACTTCAGAGTTTTTAGTAACAATGCTATTGACTCCTTACAGTTCCTTTGTCTCTCCAGAGTCCCTTCTGGTGAGCAAACGTACCCTTGCCCTCTCCCCCTTTCTTAGTCTTCTCCGACGGATTGTATACTCTGCAGTACTATACTAGTGGACAATACTCACTCTACCTAGTATTTTTCAAAGGCTGTGGTAATTTAAAGAGCTAACCAGGCCACTTCCATTGTCAAAGTTGTTGAATGACCACAGGAATTCCAGTTACATGGAGTGACTTTTCAGCCACTGCCTAGCCACCTGTATTGTCCCGTCATGTATTTTTAGGCAAACATTTAAGGGACGACGTGTCCACGTCATAAAATGGTAAGTTCTACATGAGAAAAGGAGCACAAACCATTAATTCTCTTGAAATTCTTTCTCATAGAATTTGTGACAGAAAAGGATAATTTAGGCTAATGTTACACAAAGATTGTTAGACACCAGTTTTCCTGTAAAGTTTACACCAGCTTTTGTACCTGACTTATAAAGATGTGAGTTAGAGGCGAGCCAAATGAGGAGAGACATCTCTTTCTTTGGAACCTCAGTAAAATAGCAGTTTTTTACACTCAAATAAAGATTGCTACACAAACAAGTTTTCTAGAGCTAAGTGGGGCAAAGTTGGTGGAGAAGGCAGCCACCTTCTGAATTAGGCTCCTTCTCCAAATCATTCTCTGGAGTCTAGATAGTCTTCATAGTACTTGGAGACTGCCCGTGCCTCACATGTTCCTTCTGCCACCCAGGGCTAAGTAAGATCAAACTTTGTGGAGCTTGGGCCTTTTACAGAATGGGATTAAGCTGATATATTTGTGTTTAAATTTCTATTAACATTCTTTCCTGACTTTTGAAAGTGGTACTGACTCACAAATTGCATGGGAGTCACTAGGATATGCTCAGCACCAGTGAAAACTAGGTAATTTAATTTAGATGCTGAAAAATGAATGTAGGCACTCAGGCTTTTCTTTGCAAAAAGTTTTTAGCCAGCACATCATTTTGCATTGAGTAACTGGCTATTATGCTAGGTATTACATAGAAAGTTCTTGTATAAAATATACACAAAAAAGACATTAAAACACTCGTGAGAAATTTTCTTCATTTTCTGCTTATAACATCACAAACTAAACAATCCAAGCAAAGGAACTGCTATTATATAGACAAAATGAATGTCTTATGTGCTACTAAGGCACAAATGTATTACAATTCATCACTTCAAGGTTTACGAGCTACTCGTGTATAGATGGATCAGCCAGTCTTTCTCTAATCAATCTATATGTGCATCTACAACAAGATCTATTGTGTGAACCTATACAGAATTGTACTATTGCTGATATTATATGCTATTTTTTTCTGCAGATTGCGCTTTACCTCACAATCGCTGCTGGAAGTTTCTGATATCAGAATGAGGCCTGCTCTCCACATTGCAATGTTCATTGTTTTAGATGCAGAGCTTCTATTCATGGTTAAAGCTCCCAGGTAATGCTTTGTTTATTTGTTTGTTTGTTTGTTTGTTTTCCTGTTTTATTGCATGTTTATTTAATTGCTATGTAGTTATGAAATGGGTGAGTTATCAATGTACTGATTTAATTAGAAATTCTGATAACAATCTTCTTTTCCTTCAAATAGTCAATCTGAGTGATTTTCATATATGAGTTATACTGGCTCTGAAGACTTTAAATACATTTGCCGGCAAGCTACTGCAGTAGACACATGGTGGGGGGGGGGTGTCAGCTTTTAATTGTAACTGTCTTGCAGAGTGGTGTTGTTTTAATATCCTGTATAGATTTTTATGTAATACACTTACTTGCAGGCAGCCTGAAGCAAGAATCAATTCTGTGAAGGATTCTTCTTTTGTTAAAAGCCAATCTTGTTTTAATGATGCATGAAGAAATATTCGAGCATTGACATTTTTCTGTCAGGTTTCTTTTGAAAAATCAATTAAGATAATACTGCTTTGACCTAGTTATCTAGTTAATGCTTATTAGGAATGTAATATGATTTACTGTCAGCATAATAATTTTTGTATCTTATCCCATTAGCTTGTGCATATTTCAAAGTGTATTACACAATGGTCACTTCTTAAAATGTAATGTAGCAGAATACATTAATTAGATTGACTGGGATCATTAGACAGAAACTCTCTCATTGGCTCTTTGTATCAAATTTGGATAGCATCTCTATCAAGTTAATTCATTGTTTACTTGTCTGAAAAGTATTTCTGAGTAACTGCGATATATACAAAGTTTTTTGATTGGAGAGAAACTGTATGTTTTACATCTACAGATGTTTTATTTTTAGCTCTTCCTGGGCTAAACGCACTAACTACACAAGATCATCAAAGAAATAAATCTTAGGAGATGAGGCTTTTTGAAATCTGATAAGTCATAAGAGAACCAGGGTAGATACACAAGACCATGGGGTAAGAGCACAGAAGCCCCAGTGAAGCACTTGATTTAGTAGGTGTTCAAAAATTAAAATGATTGCTCTATTTATTTTTTTGCATTTCAGGTGCTTAGTGGTAATGGAAAGGTCAATAAAGTTGCCTTACTGTAGCATTAGTGAGGAACTATTGATTTCTATCCATTCAGTGGTCAGTGTTAACCAAGAACATCTTGTTAAGCAGTACAGAAATTAAATCTTCCCACCACTTTCAGGGCAGTGGCCTATCTCAGAACAACACTGCAGTTAGATGGGTTTGTAAAGCTTATCCATTTCCGCTGTAATAATGGTCTGTGTGAAGTTAGGAGAGTGGGAGGGAAGGGTGATTGACTGTTTGGTGGTTCTTAATAAAAGAAACGCCTTAGCCAGACTATAGATGGGGATGATCTTTCTCACACCAAGAAAAGGTGTCTCTTTTACTCTAGAGTAAGCAATTGTTTGTCAGGTAACTTTAAGTGAAGAATGTTAATGAACTATGCATATGCGCTATCATCATTTTGTGTTTTTTCTTCTAGCAAAGCTTCCTCTTGATTTTATGACTTGATTCATTTATTATTTGAGTTTCCTACATGGAACATGTGCCACAGCAGTGATCATCATATCTGTGTTAAGACAGACAAAAGACAATAGATATCCACATTTCAAGACATCATTTCTGCAGGCAATGGATATGTTCAAATGGAAAGATAAAACCTAAAAAAATATTTTTTAAAGTAAGGAAGCTATTTCAAACTACTTAAGCAAAAAGATAACTGAAGTGGCATGCATTATCAGAGGAAAAAGAATGGGATAATGTGTTTTTTTTCCTTTTCTTGAAACAAAAAACAAAACATAACAGAACTCGCCTACACGTTTGGCCTCTTATTGATTCCCTGAATTTCATATTGTTTCTCTACATTCTCTTTCCACTGAGTCAGTGTGGCCGAGGCCACCGTATTGCTGTCATACATCATTTGAAATGCTCCACTGTAACATTTCCGCTATAACAGGAGCCACCACGTTGCATAGATTGACATGATGAATATGTGCTGAAAGTTTCTGAAAGTATTTGGTCTCATTTCTTCTAACATTTATATAAAATAGAACAGGATACAAATGAAGAAATGCTTTCTTGCATACGAATTTCCTTAATTTAACTTATACGTTACCTGTACGTATTTAAGGTGGATGATAGACACATCAGTAAATCTTTTTTCTTTTTTCCATTTCAAAAATTTGGAAGATTTTAGACTGTTCAATATACAGAATTTGTCCTAAGCCTGCAAATAGCTTGCTGTGAATAAGATGGCATCTTGAAATCCTTAAGTGATGGTGATAATGGTAGGATGGGTTCTGAATTTTCTTGGAATGCATGCAGGAAATAAAGAAAAAAGAAGTGAGTCAGGACGCAGGGTTTTAAGATTGGCATTGTTTATAAGCCATAAAGGAAGCAAGGAGAAAAGAACATCCTGATGCTATCAGTTATTCTTATTTGCATGTAAACTCTGATATTAGGATTCATTTTTGAGCATGTCACTTTTTAGCTCCTAATTAATTGCAGTGACAGCACTGTGTGCGTCTGTTTATAAGAAAGACGCTGTTGTGGCTGAGGTTTTAATTATATTAAATATTAATCATGGATTGAAATTGGAAACCTTAAATTATTGTTTAATGATCAATGATCAAACGCATAATCAAGATAAAGAAAATTAGGATGGCAGACAGCAACATCACAATTTGAATTTTACATTATTAGTCTTCTGCCTAACTAGGCACTTTTCTTGAGTATCTGAACTGTTTTGCCTTTTAACTGTGCTTGCAGTTGCTATAGTGATGGCATAATTTTGTAATGGTCTAAAAATGACACTGGCATAGATACTGACAGATAGGAATTAATTCACTAACAAGTAATTATGTAGCGAAATGTTGACTGCCATGCAGAAGGTGCACTGTGACACATTTACTGTTTTTCAGGGATGGCAGTAACATTAGCGTTGGTCATTAGTGGTAGACATCTCTGTACAGTGTTGGATACAGACTTATATGCAGACCTATTTAGTTACCTGTGTGACAGCCTTGTTCAGGACACCAGAAACAGCTGTCCTAGCCTGTATGAGCCAAAATAATTAGGCCTGTCATCTTCTCGCTCTGATTTCCCCTTCAACCTGCTCCACAAAATGCAAATATTTTGCTTTCATTGTCACATTCACCTTGACATGGATATTGCTTTGGCGCATAACTGGATGAGATGACTCAGAATTTGCATTGTTCATTCTAATAAATTTGCTTCCCCTCTACCGCATGGCAGGACCCATCAGATAAAGTCTCCCAGAGTGTCATCAATCAACATCGCTGACAGACGGCTTTTGCCTTCATTTGTTACATACGAGAACATGCTTAATTATTTGTCCTGTAATTAGTTGGGAAAATGTCAGGAAATGTCAACTCTCTGTTCACTCTGGAAGGGCTCTGCTTGAAAGCCACAATGACTGAAGTGTCATTAATGCTGCCTAACAAGACGAGGATCAGCTGGGGAAAAGTGAAAGCTTCTAAAAAAGTAATCATCTTGAGTTAAGGAAAACTGCAAATCAGCACCAATAATAAGACGTGAATCCTATTAGCAAACAGTTATATTTTTCGTCCGTTACTCCTCACAATAAAAATATAGGAGAAAAAAAATTCCAGGAACAAACACGGTGGGCTCATATAATTTCTGTCACATATTCATTGGCATTTCCTAAGCCAATCGTGCTTAATACGTTACTGTAGGTAGTATCTAATATTTAATTTTCAGATTTGAGACACATTTTTACATTCACACAGCACTATAATATGCAATGGGTATGTGAAGGTAAATATTATTTTTGCATTAATCAAGGAATGTAAGATTAATTGAATGTGAAAATTTGTTTTCTGGATTTTAAGCTGATAAGGACAGTAGGCATTAGCTTTAATTTTAGGAACAAAACTAAAATAAATGAGCACAATCTGTTCATCAAGTATTTGCAGTTTCATGCAATAGGCAGCTGAATAGATTTCTTGCAATTACATACACGGTCAATGAGGAAAGATCATCTCTACTTTCTGTGGTGGAGTACAAGGACGCCCTCCTGTATTTCATAATTAAAAACTAATACTCAAAAAAAAAAAGAAAATAAAAGGAAACCATATCAATGAGAGTGAATAACTATGTTGCTTTCTCTTCATCTGTATTTTGGAAAGGAGACGCATTGGGTTTAATTTTACAGTGAAAGGTTATAGAAATACAGGATTAAAAAGACGAGCATTAGAGAAACAATGAAGCTGAAAATTGTTTTTATATTTACTAGGTTTGTTTCATGTTTTAGGAATTATTTGTAATTTGTAGTTCTGTTTTCAGATTTCCTTTATGAAATCATATGGTATATTTTTAATGCCTCGGCTTCCTTCTCTTTTTTTTTTTTACATTATTGTAAAAGTGCATAATCATGTGGGAATACTTTCTTACTTAATTACTTACATTATTTCATCCCTCGTTTCGATTAAGCAAATTATTGCTTGGTCTCTTTAGAAAGGATAATTAAGATACTGTTCTGCTGTTTTACAATTTACTCGTTGTCACAGGTATGGCTAAGCTAATTATCAAATGGTTAAAAATTTATTCTGGGAAGAATATTACAAGTGTACCATGTGGGCAAATTGCTTCCAAGGCTAATTCAATTACAGATGCACTGTACCTATCATGTCGGTATGATATTTGTCTTGGAAGGTAGAAAGCACGGGGATGTAAGCTCATGTTTATCAATATAGTGCTATAATGTCTGTTTTTGTATGCTAGACTTCAGAAAAAGTCAACATGGTATCTGAGAGAAGGAAGAGAAGGAAGAAACATTCTCAATTAATTCCTTTTTTTTAAAAAAACATACACATAGCAAATGAATGCAGCAGAGCAGAGGCTGCAGCATGAGCTGTATAAAATTTAGGTGCTGCTCATTGCTGATATTCTGATTCCAGTCAGAATAAAAATACCGATAAAATTATTCTGACAAGCTGCTCTCTCAGCCCTGAGTGGACTTCCATCTTCATACCCTAAACCAACTCACAATTCAAAATAATAAGGCACTATTACCAGTATTCCTGGGGAAAACCCCTCAGGATTGACAGGTTATGAAGACTTAGTAACCCTTTTATCCTGTAAGAAAGATGATCTGTTCAAACAAGGGTGCTACTGTGCTTTCAGAAGTCGAGGGGGCGGCCACGATTGGAAAGATTTTGAAAATGCTCCCTAATCAACCAAACAGAATACAACGCTGATATTATTTCATGTATCAGCACATAATTTCTGGGGTGCTTCTGGAAGAATTGA